>NW_022170596.1:28215103-28289883 GCF_008802855.1 Photinus pyralis | reverse complement strand
AGGTATCATAAAATGGCACTTAAAGCACAAAACTGGCACCGCAAGCGTTGAAAAAAGGCTAAACGCTCTCTTTATATGTAAATGAATAAATAGTCCACCACAAACATTTATGTCAAGTTGGACTATCTACACTTGTTTAAAAGCGTGAAAGTAATTATAAGCAAAGAGGCGTGAAGAGCTATCCCTGAAAATTAAAGTTCTTCCTTTATCTACACAAGATTCGAATTTAGGTATACAGTCTAAAAATTATAAGATAGAAGTGGGCATTTGGCTCTATTTTCCTACCGTCGAAAATATACCAAACAGTTAAATGCTACTGAACTGAAATGGAAATGGGTAATTACACATTCTTGTACCTATAATGAAAATTCCTATGCGGAGAGGATACGTATTTGAATTGGCATTTCGTAACCCCCTGAAACTTTCAGGGTATTGACAGAGTCAAAGTGTTTTTTCAAGCCATAAGTAGCTCTAATGCAAATTGAGTATAGCTTAAGAGCTTATCGGAGGTTTTATAGGTTTATGGATTGGGGGAGTTATTGATTTACCACTCCCTTTACTAACTTAAAAACTATTAAAATATTGAAAACTTATATTCTCCTCGCAATCCTTAGAGTACAATTACGAATTCTTATTGAGCTTTAGCCGAACATCTGTCAATTTCCCGTTGTAATCACGGATAACCCCCTCGCTTCGAAGTTCAAAACTTGTAAGACAAGCTTCTGCTCTTTAAATCGCATTAGGTGGAGGATGCGAAAGGAGCTCTAATGATGTGTACGTTTTAAAGATTGAACATATTAATTAATTGCGTCTTCATTAATCACTTGAAGTTTCTCATGAGAGGTCAACCTTAAGCAAACGATCCAGAACCTCTATAACGAGGGAGCGCACTTTGAAATTTTGATTTACGATTGGAACTTTGTTAATTGTGTTGTGTTACGTCTTTTATTGCTTTTGGTTTTGACGTGCAATATTTCGTGAAAACTAATTTGTGGGGGTCTTAATTTGGCCATATAAATGATTTAAAGTAGAAAAGTCTTTTCAATTAAAAACACACTCTCTTGTTGTGTGAGAGGCAATGAAAGACAACAGTAATTGATAATAGTGGAGCCGAGAATTCGATTATTGCAATACCTGTAATTCACTTGATTAAAGGGGCGTAATTTTGACATGAAGGGAGTAGACATGTATTTTTTAATCCTCATAAAGCATCCTTTGAAACTGATCATGTTTTCTAGGCGAAAATACTGGCAGCAAAAGTATCCTATATTCCACGTCTTTGTTTTAGTTTTTTTAATTTTGAAACCTGTTTCTTCGTTTTTTTGTAATAAAACCTAGCCTAATTTTTGTAGATTGTACCCAGAAAAAGAAAGTATTTACAATAATTTAATGAACATTATGGTATCACGGCGCTAAAAATTCAGATATTAAAAAATAGGTTTTTGATAATCTTACATCGTTTATGCCTCATGTACATTCGCAAAATTTTAATGAAATTATTTACCGACAAAAATAGTTAGATTTTTAACTTTGACATTTTTTTCTCACACCCTGCCACAATTTTTGTAGGTTTTACACAGAAAAATAAGGTCTTTTGAATAACTTAACAAAAATTTTAAGTTGCTATGTGACAAAAAAGTTGCAGTTGCTCCGGGCCGTTATTTTTCGTTTTCGTATGCCTAATATAATGAATGTTGTACGTACGTACATACAAACGGAAAAAACCTTATTCGTTAAAAGATGTTATAATGATCTAAAAAGTCGACAATTGAAGAAAGCAGTGGCGTATTTACGGAGGGGGGGGGATGAAGGGGATAGCTATTAGGTATTTAGGTAATACTCCGCTATCCGCTCCGCCCACTTTAAAATAAATTCAATAATATATAGGTATATATAGAGAGCAATTTTGGTTTTGGTTAAAGTCTAAAGTCACTAAAATCTAAATATTCTGTAGTATTCAGTATTCACTATTCAGTGAGTGATCAGTGTTGGCAGTCAACGATTTGGCTATTCGGCATCGATCGGCAATTCGCTACATTGTTATACCCAAAATAACAAATAGGTATCAGGTACTTAGTATTGCTACTGAGGTAAGGTACCCGCGTCCTGCCTTTCACGAAATGACGAAAATAAGAATTTTAAATTTTAAAAACAGGAATTTTTTTGCCCATAACTTTTGATGGAGACGTCTAATCGTCTAACGTCTAAGTACGAATCGTTTTGGATTCTACGCACCCAAATTAATAAGAAAAAGTTTTTTCCCGAGAAATTTTGGTGCAGTCGATTTTTGGTAAAAAAGGAAGGTAAATAACTGCCTTTTCTTTGCCCAGAAAAAAAAATTGTCTCAGATCGACCGGAAAAAAATATTTTCTTATAGAATGTGGCCTGTAGAATCCATAATTCCAAACAGTTCCAAGATCGGACTACTAGATCAAAAGTTACAGCCCTTTGAATTTTTTGTCGAAATTGGTTTTTTTGCCCATAACTTTTGATTGAGACGTCTAATCGAAAAAGTACGAATCGTTTTGGATTCTACGCACCAAATTAATAAGAAAAAGTTTTTTCCCGAGAAATTTTGGTGCAGTCGATTTTTGGGAAAAAAGGAAGGTACACTGCCTTTTTTTTGCCCAGAAAAAAAATTGTCTCAGATCGACCGGAAAATATGTTCTTATAGAACTTCTTATAGAATGTGGCCTGTAGAATCCATAATTTCAAACAGTTCCCAGATCGGACTACTAGATCAAAAGTTACAGCCCTTTGAATTTTTTGTCGAAATTGGTTTTTTACCCATAAATATACCTATTATTCAAAGTTTTCGTTGACTTGACGCACTGGGTGACTGTATGTGCCACGAACTTGTTTAATCCCCCCCCCAGAATAAATTTCTACGTACGCCACTGGAAGAAAGTTTGACAAAAAACCCAAAAACTGTGATCGAAGTAGCCTCTTAGCTCAATCTAGGAATTTTAAAATTTTGCCTTATTCGGAAAATTCATCAATACACTTATTTGTCTGTGCAAGTGGAACCACCTTCTTTTGATAAATTTTTTTTCTTGACCTGATCTTCGTATGTGTGATACCGTAATAAAATTAGTGATACCTTACAAGTGCATACGTATATTTGAGATCCGTTATTTTTTATTTAAGCACAAAACCCCCACATTTTTCAATGTTCGAAAGTTTCTTTAGTTTTATTAGCTGTTGCAGAAGGATTCAGTATTTTTGTGTATTCTTTGCGGATGAGCATGATATGGCATCTCTTTCTTTATTGCGACAAGGGTTTTAGAACTATAAATCATGAATGCCAATTGAGATTTGAAAGAGCTGCAGTACTAAATTGGCAGCGCCCTTTGTGAGTACCCTCCTCCGACAATCTGTTTTTGATGTATATAAGGAATTATATCCGATCGCGATAAGGGGTCGAGGAGGACTATGGTTGGTAGGAATTAATTCCTTTCGTTGAAACCTTTCATTAGAGTACCGTCAAGGATAAAACCAGTTTCCCAAAGCCCCGTCTTTTGATAAGGGAGCAGAAGGAAGGGCGGTATTTAGTAGAAAACAGTTCCTTTTGTCGAGACGTTTAATTAAAATACCATGAAGGATAAAATTATAGCGCCTAATATACATTTTTTCAAACTTTGCAACCGCCCGGCAAAGTGTAAGACCCGACTAAATAAACTGGCTTATTGATTTTTTCGCTTTTTAAATAGTATATTTAAAGGTAATTTCGAAATCCGCCAAGGATATTTTTTGCAAAAATTCGTATCTTTAAAAAGTATAGGGGTTGGTTTAGCCGCGCTACTCCTCCACCAGGTCTGCAATTTTGTGTATGGGCATTATCGGAAAAGTATTGGACAAGTTTTCAGCTTGTCTCAAATGCCTACCCAAAAATGTACAGCTCTCGGACTAATATGGTTTTTCATGTTTAGACTCCTAGCTTGAGCTAGGTCTATGCTCCAAATTCAATGTTAAAAAATTATAGAAAAAATTTCTTGCCTATGACGACACACCTATAGATGAAAGTGCAAAAAATTATAATCTCGACGAATTTTGGTATCTTGGGACCTTTTCACATAAAAATAACAATTTCAAACTTTGATACCAAAAATATTTTAGAAAAATGCTGCGGAAATTCTTGGTGCAACAACGAAAAGGTTTGTCATAATTTTTACAATTTTATTCATTTTTTAAAAAAAGTTTATTGGAATTCAATTGAAGCGAGCTATACAGCCCAATATTGGCTAATGTCTAGAGCCTTTTAGTCTTTAACAGATCTGTTCTACGCTTTTCTAAGACTTTCGAATTTTTTATTCTTTACACATTGTGAAACGCCCCCAAAAGTTTTTTAATGTCTTTAAGGGCTTCCATTAGTCCCCAAATGTTTGCTCTACAAGAGTTTTCTATGGTGTCTACAGCGTTTTAGCTTACTGTTAGTAAGTACTTTAGTATTTATACGCTTTTAAAAAAGTCGGTAATCAAAATCTTAAAAAAAGTGCAAGGGGCGACGTCAAGGGTTGTCTAGAATCTTTGCTAGCTTTTAGTACCTTAAAAAGTCCTTGAAAACATTTAAGATCCTTTAAAATTTTTTAATAATTATGATTCAAAGAGTGTTTAAGAGACCTTAGGTAATCTTTTGAAAGTTGAAAGGGTCTTTGAATAGTTGAGATTTTTTTAAAATGTCCAAAAGTTTGCAAAAGTGATGATGATGAAGTGATGCTTTTAAGACCTTAAATAGACATTTAGTCTTTGAGAGTGTTTGAAAGACGAACCTTGAAAAGCCTTATAGAGCTTTTAAGTCTTCCGAGTTCTTTCAACGTTCTTTAAGAGCTCGAATTACATACATATATGTAGTCACGAGAAACCTTTACAGTCTTCTAAATACCTTACAAGGCTAGTGTGTAAGAATATTTAATAGCTTTAAGAGGTTTCCAGAGTCCTGACTCCTAAGACATCTATGAGTCGACCATAATCTCAAAGTGCCTTGAAAGTCTTTAGCTTAGGTTTCAAGCGCTGGGTTTGGGGTTGCTGTTTTTGAGGTCTTTACAGTTTTCAAGAGCCTGTCATGAAAAAATGAGCAGAAAGTACGAATCGAATACTGAAAACTGTATCTATAATCTTTTCTTACAATGATCTTGATTTTTAGATACTGTGCATTCCAATTATAAAGATCCACCCTGAATAAATCAGTTGATCTGAATACTATAAAAAACAATCACGAAACACGTGAACTTTCGTTTTCAGGGGGGCCCGTAATAATCAACCACTTGTCAGACCTTCACAGCAACACTCAAATGCCACTCGCGGGGGTGGTTAACAAGGTGTTAATTTTTGAAACAGTACACAAGTACTAATGAGTAATACAAAATCGGTCCAATTTTGCATACTATATCGTTACAAAAAAGGCTTAAAAAGTGGACAAATATTTATTAAGAATTAATTCACCTTTCAACTCCAGTTAGTCGTGGATGTCTGTACTTCTTAGATAACAGAAGACCGCCTCCCCACGCAGCCTGAAATAAAATCACCATTAGAAACTTAAAATTTGATAAGTATCGTACGTACGTCGACGTGAAGCCACATATTGTACTTTTCGCAAATGTCGGCAATCTCAGGAATTGGATCAAACGCTCCCAAAACAGTTGTGCCAGACGTGGCGCTAACGAAGAACGGTATATGACCCAAAGCTTTACGTTCTAACACCAAACGTTCCAATTCGGCCGGTATTAATCGTCCATGGATATCGGACGGCACCATTATACAGTTATCCGTACCCAAACCACATACCGAAGCGCAAGATTTAATCGAATAGTGACTCTAAAATCACCACGATTGAAGTTATTAGAAAGTCTTCATTACAAAATTACCTGATCTGAAGTGAACATTACTAATTGACCTTTAATTGAAGCGATACCCTTTTCTTTATAATTCGGGTACATTCTATGGCGCGCTGCAAGGAAAGCATACAAGTTCGATATGGACCCACCTGAAACAGATTACACTTGTAACCCCCTCGACCCAAAAGCGTCAGCTGTAAGAGATTTAATTAATCCGAATTTGAATTTCAAATTCTCTACTTACTGACTGACGTTCCTACCGTAGAGTTTAACTTACCTGGAGCTAAAATCGAATCGCCGTTCCTCCAACATTCGCCGATTATTTCCCTCATATGGGTCATAACTACGTTTTCCATTAAAATGAAAACTGGAGCGATCTCGTACGTAAACATGTTAGTGTTGGCCGTAGCGGTCAGCCATTCTCCAGCCATCGAGACTAAGTCCAAGCCGCAGGAAAGTTGGTTGAAAAAATGAGGGTGGCCTAAAATGGGAATTATTAAGAAACGTTTGAGAGTGTACGGATCAAGGGTAATCCAATAGGTCACGTGTCGTCGGTGTGGGGTGTGCATATCCCATAAGTAATGTCTTTGTTTCAAGTTCACTGACATTCAATTATTCCAAGCAATAGTCCGGGATAATGGTAGATTGATAGCTTGGATGTTGTGTGTGCGTGGTGGAATAATGCTCGATCAATTCGTGCAGTAGTTGATTTTTTCTGTAGGTGACCATCAAGTCGCTATAGAAAACTTTATACGTTTTACACGGTTTTCTTTTTAGTACAAATGCGATATTTTACGGATGACCGTACGTAAATATTGCCAAATATCCGTTTTCTGAGGGTCGTCGAAGGGTAAAATACGATGCAGTCTTCACGTGGAATGTTACACAATTTATCAGGTTTTTGAAAGCAAAGTAGATTTATTCCACGTAACATTAAGTGCTATAAAAATACGTAGGTAAGAAAGGGTGTTGTTCAAGAGTGCTGCTAAAATATTAGGCGTTTAAAATTTAAATTTGGATTTGTAAAAACGGGCAACATTCCATCAATTGTGCCAAATAACGATGTGTTCAATAATTTCTATTAAACCAATCCTGTAGCAATCTCATTTTTCTGATAGCGAGTGTATTCCCTCTAAGATAAACCATTTTTCCTGATAATATTTGGTCAGAATAGGGGGCTATAGTTTCCATGTTTACGAAAACTGTGACTGCTTTCAACATATAATTAAACTAAATGTGCGTTTGTTATTTGCTGTTCACTATTCACTAAATCCGCGTTTGCTCTAATGCTCTATAAGAAGACTGGAAGAGTAAAGAGTTCAGGGTTTATCGGCATAACAAAGGTGGTTGTTATAACATGAACATTTAGAGTTATAATAATCAAATTAAAAATAAGTGGAGCATTAAGGCTTTTCGCGAATCAAGACCCATGAATAACGCAGATGGACATAATGGAACCGAGCTGCAAAATTAATTAGGAAACATTTTCAAAATTTTTACCAAAACAGTCATCATCAATAATGTTTGCGCTCGTTTTTTAATGTTTTAATTTCTTCAGATGTACTTTCACTTATAAATAAAGTCGTTTTGGTCGTATGGTTATGAAGAAATATCGCCAAATAATATTTAAAAACTAATGAATCAAATGTCACCAGCGGTAATCATGAATTCTCGAGAAAGTTCCTCATTCGTTCTGTGAAATCTGATGCCAACGTTCCTAGAGCTTTCGTACTTTTCTATAAAGCGTGTGTGAGTTCAGTCCCAATTTCGACGCCGAAGTAATAAATAGTTCGCGTTGTTGTAAATAGTGTATATGTGAGTGATAAATAAATAAAGCACGTAATTATATTTATGTTGCACTTGTGTCAGGTGCGGTGAACAATTAGTAAACGTTTATGGCAATAGTGGCCAGATCAGAATTAATGCAAGAAATGAAAGTAGGATTTGAAGCTGGCCAACAATCAATGGAAGCTAAATTCAAAGCTGGCCAATCTGAAACAAAAGCCCGTCAATAAACCGTATAAGCTAAAATAGAAGCTGGTCAAGCGGATATGAAATCCGGTCAGCAGCCCATGGAAGCTAAAATAGAAGCAAAAATCGATGGTGGTCAGCAATCAATGGAAGCTAAAATAGAAGCAATAAATAAGAGGTATAGGTATGATTCAAGAAGAAATACAAAATGTCAAAGATGAGATACAAGGTATTCATATAGGTAGAAAACGAAATCGATGAACTACGAAGACGATTCATTGAAGAACGCGAAAAAACTGATGTGTCGTCTGTGAAAACACAAGATCTACTTGCTGTTCCACAATCGTCCCGCAAAGAAGCCCCCGAACCGTGAGAAAAGGTTGATACCTCTACAAAAGTTCGAGTTAAGTCCACCTACTGGACACAGTTTGAGGCCGTTGCATGTCCTGAGGATTGTCGACACTACTCACAACTAGAGCACAAATATGAAGAACAACCCGCATGGCACACTGCACTTGTAGATGATAACTGGCCACTATTAGACCTCCGGACAGTTCAAGAAAATGATCCTGATTTGCGTCTGATGATAAACTAGAAAATGGAAGAGAAAATATGCCAACCTGGGAAGAGGTATCTCGATATGGTCCAGTTTTAAAGGCGTTTTAGGCTCAGTGGGACTAGTTGCGGTTAGAAAATGGTCTTCTTAAGAGAGTTTTAGAAAACGATGCTGGCACGACCACAAATGTACAACTAGTGATACCGAAGGGCAGAAAGTGTGAAGTACTATGATAGATACACGATGGTATATCGGGAGCACATCTAGGAATGGCGAAAACCCTGGTTAATGGGAGCGATTCTGGTGGCTAAATTGCAAACAAGATGTAAAGGAATGGTGTCCAGTGGGAAAGAAGGCCACACTCTAGAGTCTATATTGTATGCTTTTACATAAATTTTCAACAAAAATATCAAAATCAAACGTTTTACATTCGTTCCTCAACAAAATATCTACGAATAATTAGATCTTGCTGAATCGACATGATTTTGAAGGCATGCATTCAAATATAAATATCAATTAGCGAAAACCCGAAGTCTCTAGGTGGTCCAGGTGCCGAAATCTCGAAGGAACAGACAGGCGACAGAGTGACAGACGACGGAAAATTGGGCATATAAGATTGACTGCAACTTCGTTGTGTTACGCTAAAAAGTACTAGCTTGTAGCTTCTACATCTAACGTGTTATTTATTTATTTTTCTCAACTGTCAAGAAAACCTTAAAAACCAGTAGTTTTCCCCAGGTAATGTTTCCACGAACGGTACAAGACATCCACTAACGCATTCTAAGAAAATATATGTTACAGTTTTAAAAAATGAAAAATAAAACGGAACAGATAGGTATAGAGAATGTAATATTTGTCAATATAGAATTTTTTCGATATTTGATAGTGCAAAAAAAATTCATTTTAAGAATCAACTGTTTAAGGTTGGAAGTTATTAAAGTTGACCATTAGTTTTAAAACACCCGGTAGAAGGGCGATCAAAATTTAAATCATACTCGTGTAGCAGCAAGCGAGTATTGTTAATTTTGGAAAACTTTTTGAAATTCAAGTCAACAGAGTCATAGATACAGGGCCTAAAATAAAAACAGTAAAACGTCAAAACATTTTCAAAAATCTTGAATAACTTGGAACCCCTTGATGCTGGGTATAGGGAAGTATGGTATCAAACTGCGTAGATTTTCATGTACATTTCGAAAATGTGTTAAAAACAGCGTATTTTATTTTAAAAAAAGTTGCTATCTACATTGATATTTATTAAGAAGTAGACATAGGGATTTACGTGTATTGTTTTTCCCTATCTTTTGTAAAGGGCGTCTAGTTTTATGCAATCAAAATAACTTAAGAAAACAAATAAAAATCTGGCTGCCATAATCAATTTGAAAATTGTTGCTTTGACTTCTCGTTTGTATGCGATGTATTCAACTGAAGAAAAAGTTGATATTGTCCACTGGTTTAGTGCCGGTAACAGTTTAAGGAGCGTAAGAGATTTATTTTCTGTGAAGCCAAAGTATCGACATTCAAATTAATTAATATCAAAGCATGGAACCATAAAATTAGGCGCCCTTCAGAAGAGATTTAGTCATTTAAAAGTAGACATATGGAAAAATAATACACGTAAATCCCTATGTCTACTATTAAATGAATATCACTGTATATGCGGTAAAATCGTAAGTGAAACGATCATTTTTTTTGGATAGATCATGAAAAACTATGCTAGTGTGCAAATTTTCAGATTTAAGTTATTAATGGGAGCCTGAATACTCTTAGGTAATGGTTTGCGTGATACAGCCTGTATTTTATTCTTTCTATAGAGCTGCGTTCGGTACAGATTGCAGATCGTCAAATTTGCGTAATTAGTTATATCTGAAATTATACTGAAAGACAATTGACCGTTCCATCACATACACTGGAATATAATTTTTCCACTCCGTCTTTAAGGTTTTCAGAAATTTTGTCGTTCCACTATTGATGAATGAAATGTCGCGTATCGTTATATGCCCTTTGAATTTGTGTGAGCATACCGAAACAGGTTTGTACAAAATGATTCGTTGCAGATACAAGGAAAAATGTTAGATGCAAGCTCCTTTAGAAAATTACGTGCACATATTGTGCTTTAGTGCAGGCAGGCAATAAAAAAGGCTAAATGCCGATATAACAAATTCCAAAAGCGTAGGGCAGTTTTTAATCCGGCGTGGGACGCTGACTGCAGTAGGGATAAAGAGAGGGGCGCTTTGAGTGCCCTTAATTACAGCACTCTGACGGGGTGCAAACTTCGGTGTTTATACTGAAGGGTGCAAACCATAACGCGTTATCTACAACCTACGCGAAGCTCTTCAATTCGCATATCCCACCCGCACATCAAATATAGTCCATCGCTCACGCTTTTAAATCCCCGACGCTTGCCATCCTCGTCCTCCACGCCCTAACAAAATATTTCGTATTTCAGAAATGGTTCGAAGAACGTACGTGCGCGATAGGTGCGTGCGAACTTCATGTATTTCTCGTGTTATTTTCCAAGCCGCTGGACATGATTCCGGCTATATTCAACACAGATTAGTGCAGCAGCAGCGCGATTCCTGCCACTCAAATTTTCCCCTAGACGAATACATATGCTCATTCTTAATCTTTATCGTAAAAACCAAGGAAACATCTGCATTAGTTGGTATTTGAAAAACATTTTCCTACATGCGGACTGCTAGCTGTGAAACAGTGCGTTTTACACAATCCTTGTAAATTTAATTACGACAGGAACGTCTACTTTACCAACCAAATAACTTTTTACCCTTTTAGTTAACGTTTGCTGTGAAATATACAATGATAGTGGAAATAGGAACACTTCATTGTGCACAATCCAAAGCAAATGTTCCGGGTCTTTTCACAATTATTAATTTAATTATATATAGAAATAGTAAATGCCTTGATTCTTTCTTGCTCATCAAGAGACTCATCGAACATCCTTCCACTGAAATCAGTTGGTTCCAAAGCTGAAGGAGGAATTTTTCGTAAAAGCACAAATGTGAAGAGTGATCCTTCCGCTATTTCTTTTAAAGGCGAATTCCTGATGACACAGCTCTTCATCTTCGAAACCAGCGATGAGTACACCTAAATAAAGAAACAGCATAGCATTTACCTGGTGATTGTAAGAGGCTCCGTTGGAGGTAGTGGATAATGTAGATTATGGTTACTTCTTCCCTCAGTGTAAAAGTATGCAAAGAAATTAAACTATTCCAGATGATAGGTGTCTTATTACTGTTGATTAATGGTAGCTACATAGATTAATGCCACTGTCTGTATGAGGGCGCTTTTTTAATTTTCTATGAAGGAAACGGTACAAAGCTTCAAAAATATTTTTTTCGTACTTCCGAGACTAAAGTGACAACTTCACTCCACTATGACAAGTAGTGAAGTGTCACTTTTTGTCCCGCCGGGATTAAATTTGGACGAAAATCCCGGAAGGATGAAATTACTATCAAGGCCATTTCAGTAGGTTGTTCCACATTTTGTATGCGGCACTACTTCTTAAACGCATCGTACTGCTACTCATATAGTTTTTTGGATTTCGGTGGTATATCAATTCTTTACCTATCTTAGGCTGCTTTTTATCAATATCAAATACTCACCACCAAATTTATGACACTAGCAATGACAGTTTCCAAATTATTTTTGTTACCATAGCATAGGGTTTGGTGTACTAACGCAACGTTCCTATGGTAACTTGTTAAGCAGCGATTTTTTGAAAGAACGCGTTCTCTAACTCCATACATATTAAGTGTTTCAGTTTCGGAGGTACGAAAAATATCGTATATACCTTGCGACTGAAGTAGTGGTCTTAATCCCTCAGGTAAATTATGGCCCTCCCTTCGGTCGGGCCATAAACTTTACCTTCGGGATTAAAAGTACTACTTCAGTCCCGCGGTATATAATATACTATTTTTCTGCGACGGGAAAAACGTGACATTTATCTCTATTGACTAACAAAATATCAGTTTTTATGAAATTACATTTTTTCCCGGGAAGAAAATGAAGTGGGGTCATTTTTAAAAGTTTATTTCACTAAATATCACAAAACTATATCCGGTGATTTTTAATGTTACATTCGAGTTGTATATATCTAACAGATTTTTTCGCTTTATACGGATTGTAGGCTACCATTACAGAAAATACCTATTAGAGAAACAACGGTCTAGATAAAATTTTTGTTATTGAAAATTCAGTTAAATTCAATACTGCCGGGAGTGATCCATATTTATCGACCACTGAGCACAAACAATATTATTTTCTTTGGTGAACAAAAGGCATTCGCCAAAAATTGTTGAACCAATAAATTTTACGGTATGCTTGAAAATATGGACTGGGCGTTTATTGAAGATCAAGTCACATCAGTGAAACACAAATTTAGATTTTTTTGGATAAATTTGAAATTTCCCGTTTTTATGTTTTCCAACACGAAAGGTAAGACAAATTGATAATCAGAGGGTAACACTACACTGGTTCAATACAAACTAAAAAAATTATGGGTCGGTTCTCAACGATTACCATAAAAGATTTAATTTAGAACCCAGAAGTAATCGTGTATAGTAACGTCAGTGGAGAAGTTAACTATGAGTATTTTCACTCACTGGAAAACTGTCACTTTACTTTACTTGTAGAACAATCTACTATTATTTGTTTCCAAAAGTGCAAGGAATCATCTGGAAAGAGGCGCCGATAACAAGGGTGGAACCGTTTAACTTGAGGTAGCAGGTAGTCAGGAATAAATTACGACATAAAAAGGCATGGCACGAGGTCAAACCATCCGATAGTGTCAAATATCATGAGCACAGTGAGAGCAGTGTCGTGTATGGCGCTCCGCTTTGGTCGGACTCAGAAACCTTCGTACAGATAAAAACTGCTGGCTGTGTAACGGAGAGAAATGATGATGAAATCGGAAAGAAAATGAGAGGAAATATATCAGAAAATTCTACAGATGATAGAACAATGGGAAAGAAAAAGACAACATGAAAACTATATTACCATGGCTAACAACGGGTGTGCGAAGATCGGGCCACCCAACTCGAAGTGATGCTCACGCGGTTCCGGGTTGGGGATGGAACTATGGATAACAGGGGAAGGGTTTTAATGCGTGGAAGCCCCACACTATCTTCGCTACATAGCAGAGCCTATTTTAAATAACTTCCACTAGGCGGCACTGAACCCATCATCGGTGTGCCATACTCGGGGCTCCACTCCAGTGTAAAATTTTTAGAGACCCCAATCGTCCAATTTGCTTTTCAAAGACAGCTGAAAAGTGTTTGCCATTGGTATCCTTACAAACTACTGGGCGACAAAAAGTCTTTACTAGGCCTACTTTACAGCTTAAAATATGCTCTGCTACAGAGCCAAGCAGGGGTGTCCGTACGGATTCCTGAAAAAACAAGGTAATAAAAACAATAAGATTAATTTGTTTATAATTGCTATTCCGTATCTGAACGAGCTAGCTAACTGGAAATAAGATTTTAGTAATATAATAATATAATTTTCTTAACCTCGGCAAAGTTGAGGTGAATACAATCGTGTTTAGATAATTTTATGACCAATTACAGTTTTTTTCCAAATGGACCTAAGAATATAAGATTAAATGACGTAAACCTCATTTTTGGTAAGGGATTAGTTCACGGTACAATGCTTTTAAAACAAAACCGAACTTGAAATGGGCAAAGTATAGTTTCGTCTCATTCCGATTCTTTTACGTCCATCTAAAGTGGAACTCATCTGCAGATGGGACAATAGTTTCGTCATTTTTATTATTTAACAATTTTTTGCAGCATGATCCCATGATCTCAATATTATGCATAGCGAGCCATTTATAATTAGGAATTTATTGCCATCAGTAAATTTAAATGTGCGGCACTTCAAAGCTTAAAACATGCTGGGTCATACGCGTACCTTATAATGAAAACCATTTATTTTATCTCGCTTGCAATTAGCAGTTTGCATTAGTAATGGCGGTGACGTTGGTACAGAAATTGTACGATAATTCCGGTCTGCAGATAAAAACGCGACAATTGACGGGATCACTTAAGCGGCAGCTGCTACTGATTTTAGCGAAAAAGGTGCTTTTACAATTCAGATAAAGCCGACGCGATATGCATAATGTGAAAATTTTGCTTTTCCATTCGATGTGTGATAGATAAACATTGTACACGTCAAAAGCATCTGTTTGTACGATACTTTTTGTGACAGTTAGTATTAAGAGATATGATCATTTCGAAAGGAGAGTGAATGAAAAGACTTCGAAGCGAGGGTAGTTCGGAATCCGAAGCTTACATGGCTTAAAGCGAAATCCGTCCTTAGGCTATGAACCTGAGGTCTAATTCATAGCTTCTCTAAACACAAATGACGTTGATGGTCGCAGATGTAAATCCCAATCTAAATGAAAAAATACTTTAGTTTTACCACCGCATTTTACTTCCCGAATCTGTCAGATGCTTTAAATTGATTACCGGAGGGGTGGACGTATAAAAAAATTATCGGGGCGCACCCGGCGAAGATAGCGCGCGGTTATTGATAATTGAATTTGTTATCTATGCAGTGTTGATGAAGTAGGGAAAACTTTTCATAAAAACGAAAAACGGATGCTCACTAAATTGAATCTTTTGCACAATGATGAAGATAACAAAGTATTAATCAAGCCGGTTGGGGTAAGCCACAATGATATCAAATGTCCTAAGAGGCACGTGCCATAACCACTACTTATTGTGTATTTATTATCACCCTCGCGCCTTAAAACTACCCTGATTGTATAGAATTAGGATGACTGCGGGAGTCTAACTAACAGCCAACTTCGACGAGGGTGAACGTTTTCTTATTCTAAATCGGAAATTGAGCTTGTTTGACTCTGGAATTTATGAACTACAAAATTGAACATATATACAATCTCTCTTTGTGGAAAATCTTTTGGCACTCAAATGTTGTAGGCGCTAAATGTATAAGTACATATTTTAAAAACAATACCTATATCCCAAATTTGGTATAAGAACACAATACTAGACACTGCCCTTCATATTCAGGGGGCTCTCAAAGATTCCTTTGGTAGGTCGAATCTAGGCAAACTAATTTGTAGCAATTGTGTCACTGGTTCAGCACTTCTTGTAGTCGAAAAATAAAAATTCTTGTATCTTAGATGTTTATAGATTACCTTGAGTCTGAACAACAGAACAACTCTATAGATCAAACACCGATTGGGTTTTATTCCTTCTTGGATTTAATGCGTTGCAGTCTCTACAGCCTCTTAATGTAAAAAAACTTACCGTTTCGAGCGTGTCTAATAGTTTAATACGGTTTTCAAAAAATTGATATTTTGGTTGTAAGGAAAGCGAACAGGGCAATGATTGAAACTCGACGGTAGAGTGAAGTTGCAATATTTGTAGGCACGAAGTTCAAATTTTACACTGCTGCAAGGTAATATCTTTTCATTTAAGATTGATTAATTAAATTGAATGCATAATAGATTGCGTAATTTAAGGACACGACTTAATTACGCGCGGCCGTTGTTTTATTTAAATCTAGCGTTTGCGAAATTATTCTCCAAATAACGGTAATTACTTATTATTAATTAAAATGAAGCCGTGCGGAATTACGCTTCCGGCTAACGTCAATTATTTAGTTAACGTAAATGATATTAAATTCAGCTGAATGGATTAATTATTCCCTTCTGCTTGCCTCTTTTGTATTTTACTTGAGATTTCAATTTTAACACTCCATTAATACAAATTAATGTAAATTTGTACTAGTTTTAGTGGTTGCGAAACTTACGGTAGCTTGGTAAGTAATAAACCGATACAACGAAATATCGAAGGAACCTCAGTATAGAAGTTTCAGAAATTATATGTTACAATTCTTAAATTGATTAAACATTGTTGTGTAAACGTCATGTAGACATTATTTCCGTCTAAACGTCAATAATAATGACAGAGAACACCCTGTATACGAGAATATTTCAATTTATTAAGTAAATCCGGAGGGGATTATTTGCGAAATGAGCACAGAGTTGATTCGTTTCATTTAAATTTGTTTTTTTCATTTTAAAAATTTTGTAATACGTAAATCTGGTTTAAATGTTATCACTTTTGTAATTTATTCTATTTAACGCACGTATAATCACTGTTAAGATATAACGAAGACGCATGTGCGCATTAGATTTTGAAGTAGTGGTGGTGGTGACCTTTGACGCGTTCCGTCGTTGAGTGGCGAATTATTTGTAACTTTTTAAAGGAGTTTATTTGATGAACAAGAAAACGAGGCGATTATTAGTGCTATGAAAAAAATGTTACAATACGTCCTTGAAAATTTAAAAGTTTCTACCGTCCGTCATTTAATTCTGTGTTCCAAAGCTAAGTGAAGTTTAGAAGCTGTCAGCGTTTGAGTGAGTTTAGTGCGCCCTATATCGAAAACCTTGTACGATCAAATTATTTCCATTATTTAAAGAAAAACTGTAAGTAATTTTAGATTTCTTATTTTAATTCTCGACCGTCTGAGTGCGGGATAATATGCCCAAAAAAGCTTTCTTTCCCTCAGGAATTTTAATTTAGTTTGTTTTTGTGGGTTACGGAATGCATTTTTGTCATTGTCATTGGGTCTTTATTCGAATCCAAAGTGTGACCCAGATCGAGTTTTTCTCAGATTTTTTATTCGTGTCCACGATATATTTCAGGTGTTAATCAAAAAGTTCTTTGGAATTTTCGGAAGTTGGAAGGTCACCGAGTCTCATAAATTGAAAAATTTTAAGTTAATATTGGGATTTTTCTTCTAGACAATGCCGAATGTGTACGAGGAGAGATAAAATTAAAAGTTTCAATTGGGATTTGTTTTGAGCTAGGTGTTTTGTGCGTGTTGTAATGATACCATTTCACACAGCAATATCTGATTACGAAGATGGCATGCGATTTTCAGTAGGGGAATTTTTTGCCACTCAGCTCCCATTCGAAAACCAGACTTTTAATCTGACTCATATTCAATAGCACTGATCCTTGAACTCGTGGCGATCGATTGGCGAAGATTTGACGTGGCTGTCTCTTTTCGTTTCCGAGTTAAACGAGAAACAGACGGACAGACATATCAAACCATCACATAAGGGCAATTTTTTTTCTTCTGAAAAATTCCCCTAAAAAGCATTAATGTTTCTTTGTATGGTTATTTATAATGCAATTACAGTTGTAACATAAATCTATCATAAAAATAGATTGGGCAGCTCACTCAACGTTTTATATACGTTATATACGCTAGTTCAAACTTATGTAAAGAGAAAATTGCGGTGTTGCTTTGGTCATTGTTTATATTAAGAGAAATAGATTGCGCATGCACAACTAAACTTTCTTATTTGTGGATTAATTTTTCTCAAATTTTAAGAGATGGAATGACGGAATTAAATGTACATAAAAAATCGTTTGTACATATGTAATATGAATCTTATAAAACCAAAAAGAAATAACGCGTTAAAAAAAATTGATTGCGCATGCGCAGCGAAGTGCTAACTGTCTTATTTGGAGCCGGATTTTTCGAAATTTGAACAGATGACACTTCTTATAAATGGAAATTAAACGCACATTTAGAAAAATTCATTGCTCATGTGCAGATCAAATTTTCTTTCTTGCGGACAGCTGTTTTTTTACCTAAAGATTTTCGTTGCAAAAGCAATTTCTAGATGAAAAATGTCAGAAAATGGATGTACGGGCGTGTGGGCGAGTTTTTCTGAAATTTGATTGAAAAACGAATTTGGTCGGGGGAACTAATTTTTTTGCTTTTACAGAAATCGCTTTGAGCAGTTTATGTTGTGTCTGTACGGAAAAAATTGAGTTAATAGTATGGTACTTACCTGTTTTAACTTGATACTTCAAGGTAACGGAACAATCATGCACGAGTTGCTGCAATGAGACTCCTTCTATTGGAATTTTCAAATCTAGAAGCTTTTGCATCTCCTCGGGGTGATGAAAATCTAAAATCTTCTCGTTGCGATCATTCGTGGCCCGAATGAAATCCATGAGGACGTCGATCACTCTTTGTAGAAAAAGTTTACTGGTTTCATATGCATCTGGATTATGGGGCAATAGGTCTGAAAATAAAAGTGCACATTAGCAAAGTGTACATCGGCATGTAATAATTGAAGTAAATACAAAGCTCCCAAGGGTGAAGCCGGATTTAGTCCTTCTACAACCCTCCGCGTCGCCATCAGTCAAACACTTCAATCCTAAGCTAATCTCTTCACTATTTCCTAATTTCGAGATTTTCCTTACGTATTTATAAAGGTGGAGGTTTTTTTCCTATCGTCTCCTTAAGAGATTGATAGTGTCGGTCGTAATCTGCCTATACGCGGGGTAATCTCTAAATTTATGATAACGTCGATCCCACCGCCTATCTTTTATGCTTAATCGCACCCTGGAGAATAAGTGTGTATTTATTCTCTATTGTGATAAAAACGTAACATTCTTTAGAAAATCCGCCGTCATAAATTTACGTCTTCGCGTAGTTTAAGGTTAAATGTTTAGTAAATCGTCTCCCGAGACTTTTAATTAAACCTAAACCCACCCTCGGTGGTTAAAATTTTGTTACTCTCTAATAGAAAGAGGGGGGATCAGCGACGTTGCATAGGGGTGACTTATAGTCGCGTTAAGAATTAATTACACTACGCAAACACAAAACGTGTGTTTCTACGTAGATAACCAATCTGAATATTGGGACACGGCTTTGGACGGCGCACCATCAGTGAAAAAATCCATGTTGTATGCAAAGCTTTGGCTGGAACGGACTGCACTGAGACAATTTCGCTTTTTGTAATAAAGCTCCCCGGTCTATATCGCAGCCTGTGCCTTTTTAGGAACAGATGTTACCGCTAGTTCACCCTCGATATTTCCTTTTTCTTGCTACCGGAATGCTTGGAATTGAATGTACGTACGTCCCTCGTTTCGAACAATACGTTATTGAAATACTTGTGTCGTGTTTATCATTCCTCCGATTGAAAATTAGAAATTTTACAATAGGATGACTTCTGTTTTATTATTCAACTGTGAAATCGCATCGAAGGGATTGTTTTCCTCTATTTGTAAACTAGATTCATTCGTCGTTCTTAATCCCATCAAAATTTGCTGTGTAGATAACGTGAAAAGTTGTTTCCCTAAACATAGGAACCGAAAATAATATCTTTGCGCTTATTTGCTATGCGGCGTTGTGTTCAACTTTTCATATATTCCTCGAAGATATAGCCTAGAGTTTCCGCGATCGCCACTGAAATTCACATCGTTGGAATTGTGCTATTTTGTGGGCGAGTAGGAACGATCGTGTATGTACAAAATTCGAATTTGAAGTTTAAGGGGCCAGGATTTCAGTTCAAATTCTTGTATAATGAAAAGGTTCGTTTTCTTAGAATCGTACTCCTTTACTAGGGACAAAGGAAAATGAAGATGGGGTAGTAAAATGACTTCTATCGCATTTCAACTTAAGACGAAGATGGGACGTACAAAATGAAATGAAATAGCGCGAAAAACGTAGGTAACTTTTGTATCTTTATGGAGTTAGTTTTGTTGACCAATAGAAAACTGACATTATCATAGAAAAGTTAAAAGTTTGTAAAAACAATTTGAACACATACCTTCGACATCAACCAGTAATAAAAGAAAGTAGCATAACGACAAATATGCGACCTGCGTTTCATACTTCCGCTTATGAGAAAACAGCCCATCTCATTATCTATGAAAAGGGACCAAGTCTTTTTGAATTTTTGTTGCGCTTTCATCTGGATACCGTCTGTAGTATAATTAAAGAGCTGAGGTCCTATCAAAGATTTTTACTTAAACAGACTAATTATCACTTAGATGAATTCTTAAAAAAAATAAGTCTTTTGTGTGTTTTTTATTATATTGTTCCTTATTTATTTATGTCCAAAAATGTTATATATTTTCATGCACATCTTAAACGTTAATGTGTGTTTTACTTATTAATTTGTAACTATTTGACACATTTTGCGTATGTGTTGTTAATGTGTACCTATATATACATATTTACCGAACGTACTGGCAACAAATAATAAATGAAGTGAAAAAAAAATGAAATGAACAATTAAAACATCCTGTGTAATAATATTTGAAATGTGCACAATTAAGTTGTACCAAAGAGTACAACGAAAAGAGCGAAAATCATACGTATATTAACGTGCCGGTATGCGTTCCCCGTTCTCAGATGGCGTTAGTTTGTCCGGGAACACCTAGCTACGACATGCGTTTCCGTAAATTAAGTTACGAAAAATGTACGTAAGTTGTTCACTCTCATACTCGAGAGTTTAATTTAAATTTTCCACCACCGTTACGTTCCTTAGTTCCGGATAAGCACAAAAGTACCCCGTTTTTATAAAACATATAGTTTCTGTAAAAAATGCGTGTGACGATGCATTTCAAAAATTTTGCAACAGATGAACCGAGATGCTTCAAAAGTTCAAACCACGAGTCCACAAAATTGATTCCTGTCTTAAGTCTTATGCCATTGAATAATTATTATTCAATGCTTATACTTTTAACGCATGGGGAGTGCTTGTTTTGTGCACTTTCACTTTCAAAAGGTGTTCACAAAGGCTCTGGAACTACAGACTTGGTATTGGTGTTATTCGATCAGAAATTAAAAATTATTGAATGTTTATCTGGGAGCCATCCCCAAGCGTGCAGGCGGGCGAAGTAACGTGGTGATTTTTCAGTTTTTTCCTACATCTTTTTCTACAATTTTGGTCCGATTGTTTTCTAATTGGTGTCGTCGGAAAAATCTTGTAAACGCGCACAACTCCTGCGTGACGGAATTTTGTTTTTTTCCTTGGGACGAAATTAACCACGGCGAGATTAACCACCTTTGCTAGGCGCGCTTGAAGGGGTAGTCGACTTCGGCCGCCTAAAACATTCTTAAAGCTCTAATCGCGGTCTCGAGCTATAAGAACTGCCCCCAAAACCTTCATACTATTTTGTGAAGGATTTTTGGCGAAACCTTTCATTAGAACACTCTCATCACTCGAAGCGATTATTTGGCCTTCAACGCCGGGCTCTCCGCGCTACTACAGGAACCCCTTACAGAGCAGATATCAGGAGTAAATTAGCTCTTTGGATATACTCACGTTACTATGTTTGTCTATACATATATATGCGTGTCTACTGTATGCTAAGCAACAATCACATTGCTATACTCTAACAAAATCAAATCCATAATTACCGTACCAGGGGTGGTGAACTGGTGAGGCATCAATATATGAGATTGCAATGCAGTAGATATGGGGCCAATTATTACAGTCCTCGTTTTTGAACAAATTACCTCGCAACGTAGTAAGGCTAACATCCAAAACATTCAAAACTAAAATTAAGACATTTTTATAAAAACAAAGTTTTTACGACATTAACGAATTTTTGAATTGCCAATGGTCTTCATCCGATTTCAATGTAAGTTAGTCATTAAATGTTTTTGTCCCTTGTTTTTTATCCTTTTCAGAATTGACGTTTATAAACAAAAAATTTATACCATGAAGGGTAGAATGTGTGTTTACCCCCCCCCCCCCCCACAAAAGTTTTCCTTAGCACCACTAAAGGCATGCGTATACAAAATGTAAGACCAATTATTGGTTGTCGTATAGTTATGCACGTCTTACTATCAAAAACAGCATCTCAGGTTCAAGGTATAGGCTACCTATTGCCAAAAATTCCAGGACTCCCATTCCCCTAGAAGTAATTCACAACGGTAGAAGTAGGTCCGGACGCACGGAAGGACAAAACGCAAACAATAGCACCTTTTTTTTCTTAAAAAATGCAATAAAAACACTATAGGAAGTACAACCTACAACATGCTTAGGATGACAATGAATCCCCTTGCTCGATGCGCAGGGATGATCGTGGTATCGCTGGTTGGAAATTTCATCAATTTTACAATCCTAATTCTTAATGTTCAATTATTGGCTACCTAATTAATTTAGAAACAAAGTTTATTTATTTTTTGTATTGTTTTATTCAATGCTTAACGAAGCCGAAGGTTTCAGTCAAGGCTTATAGTAAATTCAAAAGGTAAGGTACGGGTTTAAAATTGCAGGAAGATAAATAAAATAAAGTGTAATAAGCAATTTAAATCCTTGAATGACGCCCACTTGTAACTCGAAGCGCGCGTGTGTACTCGCATGTTATGAAGCGAGCCTTGTGTAGAGGATTAATAATCTCTGTCAGGGACTTCGTTCGTAAACCAGGTGTCAAATTCTCGGTATGCCTAAAACATATATACAAAATTTCAACAAAATCCGTCGAGCCGTTTTCTCAGAAAATTGCCAACAAACGTACGATGTACGTACGTACATACAGACGGAAAAAAATTTTATTCTTTAAAAGTTGCTTAAAATGGTCTAAAACGTCGACATTTGATGAAATTTTGAAATGTTCAAAAAACGGCTATCGCAATAGCTACCTAGCACAAGCTAGGAAGCTAAAAATACAAAAATCACTTGTAGGCAACTAACATTACACTGACACGCAAATTCTCATAGGATTTTCGCTCTTCATGTTATATACTCTTTGGTTGTACCAAAGAGTACAATACTCTTTGGTTGTACTGTTATATCATACAATATGTGTAATAAATTTGTTTCGTAGTATTTGAGTAGGTTCAAAGATTTTGTTTAATTCTTAAAGCTTCAAATTATGTAAATATTTTCAAGAAAATTTGTATACTCAATTACAAACATTTATTTTGCATTTAAGTACGATACGTTATTTACATATTCATGAAATGCTGCGTATTTTATAATACACGGACATACACCAGAAAGTCCTATTTGGTTTTCATTTTCATACCAGGCGTTGGGAACTTCATCCGATTATCATAATGAGCTCCATTACAATTGGAGATGGAGATTGAACAATTTAAACCACTTTTTCTGTACATGTTACACTGCACTCTGTTTTGCAAAAGGAAAATTCATTTGGGACACGTTTAGCACAGTACTAATGTTAATATTTTAAATTTATTAAAATTAGGAAATCGTCGGATCCATAAAACAACTCGCTCTGTCTAAACTATAGGCATCCTGTTTCCATTACGTTTAGTAGAACCCCTTCACATTGTTAGGGGCCGTTTGTATCACGATCATTCAACATCAGTTCAATAATCAGTTGACTGACCGAATAAAGAAATTTGATTGATTAAGATTCAAAAATTATTTATTCAATTTTCTTAGTGATGTCGGTTAAGTGAACGTTGTGAATTATCAAAAAACCGTCGAATGTGTTTCAGTGTCTCCAATAACGAATTTACAGATTGATAAAACCTAAAAGAGCTGCATGACGTGGAGAAAACGAAGTGAAACTGATGATGAATGCGAAATATCAATATTATCATTTGAGAAGTACAGCCATTGCTATCAGAAACGGACTAGCCGAATATTGAGGCGTTAAATATGATCGTTTGTATGTCTAATATTTTATTATTATATTCACATTTATGATTGAGAGATAATTAAAAACGTAGATTCTGTGTTAACAAAACAAATGTATAATAAAACAAATATTACAACATGTTTGTTATGCATTTTCAAAGAATAAATGTTTGTTATTGTTTCCTAGGGTATAGTGTAGTGTTCCTTGTGGATAATCCGCCATCGTTTGCTTTCAATTCTAAGATATAGTACTGCTGTTGAAGGTTAGATATACTGTTTTGTATTCTGTAATAAATTGAAACCGAGCTTTCTTGTCAAACAAAACTGTCGTCTCATTCCTTGGGAAGAGTGCTTTAATGTTATCTTAAAGTTCCTATTATACTTTCGGCGCCACATGTTTTTTTAGTTTATCTCCTTAATCAGAAAACGTACAGAGAAATTTGGAATCTTATTTTCTTACTACCAAACAGAGGTCCCGAAACTGAGGTGTCTTGCAATTTTCCGATTAGATATACCTATTTACCTATTATGTAATAGCCCTTCAAAACTTCAAAATTGCAATTTAAAGTTTTAGAGGTAACTAATCGTATCACTTCAGATTACGTCCTTAAGGTGATTGTAAACTACAATCGCACATCTGATTTGAGTTTACTTATCCATAATATTTCATTATCAACTGGGGATAGGTTGCTGGGTATTAAGCTCTATTGGATAACAAAAAAATATTGTATAGAAATCTTTGGGGAGATAGAGGACTTTTTTAATATCGACTTTCTGCTTATCTATCTCTGACGCTGTTCGTCAAAGGTATTTTATCTAACAAGATCTGTTAGATTTAGAATCTACTGTCTGGGCTTGATAGTTAGTTACATCACTGAGTGCGACAATATCCGTAGTACAAATAATTTTGTTTTATCGTCCATTACACCGAAAGAGATAAATCTTCCAAACACGAGGGACAGCGATCAATAAGAACAATATTTTTGGTGGAGGTAAATGTAATAAGCCATAAGTAACGTACAATTGAGATTAACATACAAAAAATTCGAATCACCACAGTCTTGCAGAATCTTGCCTTACTGCATTAGTCTAAACGGTAAAATATCGCAATTGCAAGCACTTCCACCATTGTTGACCGCGCACTGTTGCCTGCACCAAATCTCCCAATCCAACCTTACGTGTAATTTGGGACGGTTGATTTTTGTATGTATTGGCATTGTGCGTGTTTTCATCTTTCCTTGCGTATTACAAGACCGGCATCCAGAAACTCGGTAATCGTACTTTAAGCAAAAACCATTGCAGATTTCGGCATAATTGATCTTCTCCTGTTCATTGGGAGTACTAGTAGGGCAGTCACATAGCGGATGTCCCAGGTCATACCGGCACAATGTCGGGCACATTTCGTGCCTAGTTATGTTGGACGTGGTGAAATTCCGTTCATCCTCTGTAATGATCGGTGATAAATTTTCCGGTATGAGATCTGTGCAAGTTCCTCCGCACGGACGGCCGCCTAATCCGGACGAGCATAGTTCGGTGCAAATTTGAATTTCTTGGTTTCTGGCATACGTTGGTTTCGTATCGTACGTTTGTTTGTCGAAATAAGTTATTCGCCCATCGACGATCACTAATAATGCAAAGAAAGCGACTTTTACGAACATACTGCAATTGAATTAGTGAGAAACTTTGATTAATATTGATTAATCTTACTTGGGTGTGTTCGCTTTTCGCACTTGTGAAAAGTGGTTTGTACTTGGAAGCTAGACGATTGAGTTAATAAGTGCAACTAACCAATTTTAATTCAGTTCTGCCCTTTTTATCATTCTCATACGATAAACGTGCGTAAATTTCATCGTGAACAAATGGTGATAACACTAGATCTATTTAATCAGAATTTAAGCGGCACTCAACAAACGAAATGAGGGGTTTTGGGCTATCTATCACTTTAGATGAGTATGATAGACCTTGCACATTTGCTTTTTATTGCGCTGTAAATTGCTCCACACTTTTTGAAGTACCTATGTCTGTCTCTATGACGAGGTTACTACTTAGATCAGCTACATAATATTATCTTATGGAATAGAGTGGTAAACACTATAAGTCCTTGTACTTAATAAAAAAAAACAACAATAAGTATCTAGATACCTCAATTCTAATACGTTTAGTTTGAAGTTCAAAATGATAAGTATGGTAAATTACACTACGCAATAAGTAGTGTGGGAGGACGTAAATAGTGAACATAGCAACATAATGATACAAAGAAAAGTGAATTTTTGAGATCATGAAGAGATGGAACAGTACATCCAACGAATCATGTTGATAGCTATGATAGTTTTATACTAAATTACAGAAAAATTAAATGTTTCGCCGATAAGTATATCTATATAATTTTGTAATATAGAAATTCCTATTCCCACCGGCCAAGGGGTCCCTGTCCGGAAACTTCAAAAGTTGCACAGCCCGGTCAAACCGTTTGAAATAATCCGTTAGCCGCCGTGTCACGTGCTATTTGAAATCCCACTTCTGAGGCAACTTTTAAATACTAAACTTTTGTTTTAAATCCATTTATTTTACTTTATAAATTCAGTCAAAAGCCTAATTTATTGACAAATATGTAAAGATTAACAACCAATGATAACGATGCGTCATCATAACTACTTAAAATTCAAATTTAACCATTTAACTAGTAAAAAAAACCTACAATTACCATGTCTCCAAACAAAATGTGCCAGATTGTTACAAGGTGACGTATTAAATTGACCCAAGTGTTTGTTAGTACTTCCAGAAAAGTGTGGAATTTTACAATGAAGAGCACTTTTACCTTGCTGTAGCTAAATAATAAGCACTACTCGTTTGTAAAAAAAAGTGTTTTAGACATTAAAAATATACGCTCATAATTGAAAATGTATAATAATATCGTAGTAATCGGCTTAATTTTAGCATAGAAATGTCTCAAATTGAATATAAACTCAATTACTCTTTCTGCAGGCGTTGAATTAAGACCCCATATTGCCACCTACGTACGACAGTGTTAAAACCCACTCGCAGTCGCGCAGAATATGTTAAATTAATTTTGGCTTATCATTCAACCCCAGTGTGTATATACTTATTTGTGAATGCATACATACGCAAACATCCCCTATCCGGCATATTTTCAGTTTTAGATTATACACCTAAATCAAAACGACCCCTCCTATTTTAATCCGTCCCCGAAGTCCACTATTGTTTGAACCTCTTTAGGGGTGAATACATGATTAATTATACTGTTTAAACATCAATTAAAGGATAAAGTGCGGTTACGTCGCACCTGTGTCCACGTTCTAATTAACGATGGATATGTTTTTTTTAGGTAAAGTGTGCGCAGGAGAGAAGGTCTTTTGTACTTTTTCTTGTATTTAACTTGGCAGCTTTGTGATAACGCGCGTTTTCATAATAAAAGATTTTGCTAAGCGGAAGTAATGCCTTTGCAATCTCTTAATGAGTTTGGAAAATTCATTTCTTAGGATGCGTCCGCATTGTTCTTGATTTCTGCTTTTGCGTTTTATAATTATTCACACTCCTCAGAATCAATATAGGTATATGATATAATTGTGCTGGTATCCACACTATTGTGTATCAAGTAGTCAACCATACAATAATTGTTTGATATGATGCGTTGTTGAATGTTTAAAACCATCTCCAGTTTTATTTCAGAAGGTGTCAGATTAATTTGAGAAGATTTCAATTGTGAAACCGCAAAAACTAATTTTTTCGGATAATAAATTGTAAAAATCTAAAATGTGATCTGAATGATTCGTGGTTACCACTCGATGACTTTAAATGACGCAAATGATTGCCTTAACCGCCAAATACTGGAAAAACGGATTCAGGTCAGAGTTATTTTGAGTAAAATATGATCAAATACTCAATTTGGATTCCGGAAAGGATCATCTACTGAGGATGCAATGTGCGCTCTAATGAACGACGTACATAAATCGTTCGATGAAGATAATTACGCACTTGGTATTAAACAGAACATATAAGATGAAGTGGGAAGATAAAAAATGTTCCACTAGAAGAAATCGTAATGCACAAAAATTCTTCCGACTCCAGACACAAAATTCACAGAGCTTTTATTCTCTTAAATTATGGACAAACAACTTAACTATTCACGATGGAACACCTAAAGAAGGTGTTTGTATAAGATGTGGGATGAGAGCGTATCTGGTCGTGGAGGAAACAAAATGGCATGTTGTTTGAAATTATGACTCCCTGGGATAGGCAACAGATGATACGTTTGTGTGATAAAAAACCGTTTTTTTGTAGCATTGAATAAAAATTAATTTTTTATTCAAACATCAGATTTTAAAGAGCTTCATATATTAATAAAATGAGAGACTGGCAACCATTTTTTGATCTCTCAAACAGTTTACTTGCAAGTTAGGCAAAGTAACCCAGGAATTTTAACTCAGATTTTGAAAAAGATTTTTTCAAAGTAGACTGTAACAAGAAAACTAGACGAAGCCTCTCTATTCCTTCATCAAATTCACCAAATGGAGAAGCTCAAAAACCAATTTCCGACATAAAGTAACCACCTGTAAACACTTTCAAAATTGGCACCAAACTACATGGATTTATTCATTTTAAATCCTAAAAAAATGTTTTTCTTAGTAGCAAACAATGTTAAGTCTTTCAAAACCAAAAATAGTGTTAAAAACTATGTTGAATTTTTCTATTTTATTCGCATATTTTAGTCAAATAATAGTTACCAGGAACTGAGCAATTCGTGCGAGCACAGTTTCATAATTAAATTAAACTTGAAAATAACTCACTAAAAATGTTTTGAAGAATAACGTTTTTGGAATACATGCTGATTCAAATTCGAGGGCCACCATGGGAATCTCGGAAACTGTCAGAGATAGGTTAAGGTAGGTAGTTTAAATTTGGCAGGGTTGCATATTTTGATGTTTAACAAAATGCCGTTTTGAATCTGAAAAAATTCCCACTACTTTCGGAGATATCCTGAAAAAAAAAAACGAAATTTTGCAAAATCGTTTTTATTTTGTTAAATAATATTTATTGTCACCAACAGATTAACCAATAAGGGACAATGTTAAGTTGCAATGTACATTCACTAGAGGATAGAAAGAAATATAACATGCTTTAAACAAAATATGATATCAACCAAATAACAAAGATAATTGCAGTAGATTATTCGATAATAATAATAACTAAATGAACATAAGTAAACAGAAGTCTTAAAAATTGAATACTTTCATTGATGAATAAGATGAATTGTAAAATATTTAATACTAGTGTTAAAAAGGTCAACAGAGTTACAAATACTATTATAATAATAACACAACTTATTAATTTGAGGAGTTGAACATAATATTCGTTCGATATTTTGTCAACTTAAACACAGTCCCGTGTCTGAAGTTGAAGGGAGGCACAGAAAATCTTAGTACAGCTAACAGCGATGAGCAGTCGATATTATTATGTACTAAGTTGTATAGGAAAGACATACTAATATGTTTTTTACCGAAGTTTCTTATGGCCACTTTTTCCCTCTACAAGATGCTAGTTTAAATTTTAAGTCTGACGTTTCGTCGCCGGTTAACCATCATCATCTTTGTTTTTTTCATATGGAGGTCATTTTAACTGTTTGTGTCATTAGTAGGTAAGTAAACGTGGAGGTTTATAGGGCTCGGGAGACTCAAGAACAGGCAGATCCTTGTTCCATCAAATTGAGCATAACACTCACGAAATCAAACCACGGCTATCCCTACGTTAGGAGGGTGTCTGGTGGTAGTACAACTTTGACCATCGTTCTGCAACTCTTCTACTCTTCCTGGCAAAAAAAACTCTTGATGAAGTAAATGGTGTTCCAATTGTACACTATCATCCGCTGAAGAACTACTGGCGGTGCGCGAATTGGAGAATTCCATCAATATGTTGTATAGTTAATTTTTGTTTTCAGTGTTAGTGCTGAAGTTTTGCGTGACCTTTCAGTACTTTTCATTGGGCGATTTGGTGGTTTATCTAAATAATGCTCAGACGGACGCTTAAGTTACCTTCCTATGACTACGAATTAAGGTATGTTTCAGGATTTAAAATGCCGATCTGCCAAGTTATGCTACCGCAGAAGATGAAGGTACCAGAATTCGGAAGAAGTTATGACGCCGAACAACACAGAAGAGAAAACCATTAGTGCCAAAGACATCGCTAATGAAACTAAAAGAAATCCAGTATTGTCTAGGGTCTTACAATAATGGACATGGAAAGGATGACTAATCTACATTTTCGGACGAGTTTACACCCTATCTACAAGAACAGCATGAAATAAGTTGTTATCAAGATAACTTTATTTTACGCTAAGTCAAAATGCATTTTTCTAAAGGTATCTACCTCATTTTTAAAAATTCTGACTATTTCACGTAAATTAATGGATCTCTGGTTATAACTTATATATCATTTATAATACACACTTTTGAAATGAATTGTTGCAATTAATGTGCAGCACGGAGTTGGCGTCGCAAGTCGATTTTAGATGTAAATGAAAATGGTTTTTTTCTGAAAATTATCTAAAGTTGTAGAACTATTATGGGTCTACCTAGAATCATAGTATAAAAATTAAATTTTGGCAATAGCTTATTTTGGACTCTTTTCTACGACCTTGATTGCTGAGGCCAAACACGGAAACTTTTATTAAAACCTATTTAGAACTGTACCACTATTCTGGGCACATCAAACATTACTATTTTTTTTAGAAATGAGGTGCTGATTAGCAATTTTTGTAATATCATGGCCTCTAGAATAGTGCGCAAATTACATCCTTTAAGTGGATGATAGCTGCGAGCAAGGATAATGGGTAAGCAAAGGTAACAAAGGTATAGGTATCTGTCCCTTTTTGTTTTTTTGTATAAAAATTGTGGTTCGTTTTCAAATGCTCCTATGGGTACGTACTATACTGTATTACAAATTAGGTTAGTTATGTTATGACTAATCGCATAACAAAGTCAATATGTGATATTTGGGACAGAATGTCTTCCACTAATTATTATTGATTAGGAACTATTAGACATATTGTTCATCTGAGAAGATGAGTGTTTTAGTATATGAGTACATTCTAAATGATGGATGACATACAAATACTTTGGGTTAAACTACGAGTATATAAATCAATATCATTGTACAAAAGGTTGATCCCGTGTCCCTTTTCCCATGTAATCATAATATAAATCGTCGAATTGTCATTATTGAGTAATTGAATGACTTTGAATGTTCAAATCTCTATCCATAAATGTTTCAAATCAGGTAGCCAGGTAGAAATCGTTAAATGTGACAGGAAGACCTATACATCTTGAACATTATCGAAACGTTAATAATGGGCAAGGTAGATATAATTGGTTTACTGTTTGGGAATTGTTTACAGCGGAATGACAAAATGGCCGTCAACAAAACATTATTTTCGAAAATTGATCCATTCTAGGGATGCAAAGAGCGCATGCCCAAGTAATTAACATACGGCCCAATTTCTAATTTGTAGATTTTCAGAAATATTTCATTCTTTTAAGTTAAATAGTAGAAGCCTTTGTGAGCGCATTTCAGGAATCCATTGTATTAAACGCCCGAACGCCAAACAATCAACTAACTCCCGAGAGCTTTATTTTATTCATGAAAAACGCACAAGTGCCTTAAAATGGCATATGTATAAAATAACTTACCTGTATATTTGAGATTAGCAATAGATGCACTAAGTTTGTAGTTGGATGTATTTACAGCCATGGCGGGATGCTGGAGCTTCTGGAAGCTGTTCGCGGTCTAAGTTTTCACGAAAATCTCGATGTAAAGGTCACAAATAGGTGACCCAATTTAATATTTGCGCGCGCAAAGTGACGTCAAACCGTAGGAGGCTGATACGAGGGAGGAGCTTTTCCAATTTTCCGGCTGGAAATAAGGGTTGATGTGTTTAAAGTTGTCGGAAAAGAAGGAACAGCTTTCCGGAGTAAAAATTGAAAAATTGTCGAGACGTCGGCGTCGACCAGCAGACTATGGGAATTTTAAATTTGTAGAGGCGACGAGATTAAAACTGTACAATTACTTTCCGATTCATCTTCGATAAATTTTCCTGCGTATGGGATTTTCCATGAACATAAAATTGCTGTTAAATTGGTGTATTGAAAAAGCATAGGTATAATTCATCTCATTACATGTTTACATAAGCCACTTTTTGTGATAAAAGCATGCAACAGAGCACGGTTAAACCTTGATTTTTTAACTAAACAGTAAGTAAAAACGTTAAAATTTGCACTCATTACAACGCCGGTAGTTTATGAAAGTATAATTTTCTGCAATGTTTTGTTATCAAGTGCGTTTGTTAAGTGCACTTATTTCCGATTTCACCTAAAAGGTTTGTTTTAAAAAGTGCAGTTTAACCATTTTTTTACTGGAAGTATCTAGATATAATAGTCATACCTATGTAGAAAGTGATTTTTTGACAATGACGAAACCAGATTACACCAATTCAAACGAATGACAAAATGCTTTCATTACGTGTTACATAACTTTTTTTTGGTGTTTTTGTGGTTTTGTTTATCAGAAAAGACTAACTTGTAAAGGTGGGGATTTTGAATATCAGTCGTGACGTCTAGGAGCTGGGCAAATTACAATGAAGGTTCCTTTTTTTAGTTCTTTCTTATACACTAAATGAAAGCTGTTACCTAACATTGTCATTGTAATTATGGAATAAAGGTAAAGGTGTGGACACTTGGGCAGTTTTGGGCATGGCTTTATTGCTGTTTTGTGCAAAGACACAGACAACATTATACTATGTCTGTGGTAACTGGTAATAGGTACATTTTTCTGAAACTACTTCTAAAACAACTACTTTCGTCTCTAAAAAAGTAATTTTCCTCATTCCAGTGAGGAAAGTAAAAAACAATTGCTACATTAATCTTAATGATGAAATTTAAAATTAAAAATAGGTAATTTTTCAATGTTGATTGTAGTTTCTGAAAAAATTATGTGTAAAGCTGTAGTATAGAAATAATGAAATAACTAATAGGTATATCTGATTACTTTCCCTGCACTATATCACTTTACCGGTCGCATCTGTCACTTTTCCGGCCGCATTTATCAGATTCGTAATGTATAATGTCATCACTGACAGATTGACATTAATCAAAAGTTCTATATCAAAATTTTGAAATTTTATATTAAAAAGGACGAATTCGTGTAAAATTTAATACAAAACTCGTCTGGTTCTTTCTGGCACTAAATGAAAGCTGTTAACATTTTCTTCATTTTTCTACGTTCCAAAATCCAAAAATGACCACCGATTTGTTATTGCACTGTTCCTTACATATTTCCGGTACATTTAATCTTTTCGATAAACATACTGTTTAGCAACATAATTTACCCGAATTCGTCATGCCTACTTTCTGTTAGGAAATTATCCCGCTGGACCTAGTACCCCAACTATTGTGAATCAATTTAAGAATGGTATCCGATTTAGGAGTTATTTAGGAGCTTTTCATATCCCATTTTAGAGCTCGCTTAAATAGGAAATTTTAGTTTCCATGACAGAGACAGAGCCTGTCACTTTACTGGTTGCACCTGTCACTTTACCGGCCGCACCGTCACTTTATCGGCCGCACCTGTGACATTGCTAAACGTCTATAATGACTCCTGTCATCATTAACAGATTGACATTAATCAAAAGTTCTATATAAAAATTGAAATGTTATACTCAAATACGATTTGGGGTCAAATTTAATACAAAACTCTGACTCGGGCTCGGAAATTAAAGTACTCGTCCCCAGGGGAGTCGTACTTCAATATTTCCTCGCCAGTAATGTGTCATTTTCCGGACTTTTATGTAAATAACTATTTCCTACGACTTTCATTGAAAATGACATATGTCGTACAATTATGTTTACTTGAAAATTGACAATTTCGCTCACTTATGGCAAAATGTAACGGAAAACAAAACGCACCCGTGTGATTTGCTTTCTCATAAGATTTACCATGTAGTAGAAAGCAAATCGCATGTTACGTTTTGCTTTCGTAGTAGTCTAATCTTCTTGTAACATCAACGTAGTAGGCGTACGTCAAACTCTAAAATTGCGATTAGTTTATTCTTGAGTTTATTCCCTTGTGCTACACATTTAATTCCTTACTTATTTTTAATGGCGAAAAGTGATTCTTCCATGGATGTAGAGTGTACTCCACCCAACATCAGAGAAGAGGCAAAATCCACTACACTCGAATTACTACCAACTAAATTACGGCTGAGGTATAAAAAGTAGCGTACGTCTAATAATATTAGTAAATTTCTTGCAGAAGCTCCAAACCACAAGTACCTCTTTAGTCTTTGCTAAAGTAATTATAACAATAGTTCGTTAAAGAGAAATTGAATCTATTTCGTATTTTTAGATAGTTTTAGTAGTTGGTTCGAAATAAAATAACTTTTGTTTCATTATGTAAGTATTTTGGTTGTATGGAGAGTCGTAGGAAAAATAGTGTACATGACTCGTTTGAAAGCCACTTTTCACACTCGTGTGATTGCCACACTCGGCTTCGCCTCGTATGGCAAACTTCACATCTCGTGTGAAAAGTATCGCTTTCAACACTCGTTACGTAATATACTATTTCTAATCATCCTCGACTAAAAAATTCTTTGTTTTAACATAGTCATGACTCATGAGTCATGACACACTAGATAAAATTTAACTTTAAATTTACAATTAAAGCATCGAAAGTTCGCATATGAGGTATTATTGTATTGAGAATGTCACGTTCTAACGAAATATATAATAGTATACAGAGTCTCATTTAAAATTCAAAAGTTGTTATCACTCCCTGTGAAACAACGTCATAAAAAACAATCGAATATGCCTTTTAATGCATATTTTCCACCCCTGCACTGATGCCAAATTGCATTCAATTCGCACAAAAACTATAGACGCTGCAGGTTGCGGGTTTTTTAAATTACACTATCGCCAGGGTAACATTATTGTTCAGGGACACATGCAATGATCCATGACCTCACATAAATTCTATGTAGCCCTATGTTGGTGTTGTTATATTGATTTCCCGAGCAACAAGTATGCTGACTTTACCCGTATTTATTTTCTGTCTTCAGCCTGATTTTGGACTTTAATGGGGATCTTAAAATCACCCTCTTGTACTTTGTAGATTTAGTTTTGACCACAGACAAACTCTTCCAAGAATTTCATTTTAACAGCCGCCTATGTCAGTTCGTATATCTCATATCTTCACGCACAAAAAGCGATGGGTACATCCGTATAACCCCAATGAGCAAGTATTTGTCTTTAATATGGAACTCAGCAACAATCGGCCCTTGTGTGTGTGTGTAATAAATAGTATTGGTACTTACCCGACATGAAATGAAGAAGCAGTGCACATATGGGATATAAACTGGGACTATACACAATATCTGGGCAAGCGTATCCGAGAACAGACACTACACGATCCGCTATACTACGTCCACGATGTGTAAGATAGTAAGCCTGGCAGTGAGCCGGTTCCACAAACGGAGGTAAGCTAACCGATTTGTCGGGAATTTCCGTACTACCAAACACTTGCGTAACCATGTCCCAGTAAAATCCATCCGAATCACTTGATTTACTGTTGTGATGCTGTCCACATAACATTGGCCATAACTGTTTCCTAATTAAATTATCTACAGGCCAGCCGTTATTACGAAGTATGTTCTTAACATCTTGTTTACGTCCCTGCAGCACGAGCGTTTGTACGTCCAAAAAAGTTTTGAGCGGCTTATTAGTCGGACTCGGAGGTAAAATTGTTATTGCACTGGCGTCCACGTGAGAAGGAAATCCATTTACGGTGCCTTCTTCTTCTTCTAAAACCGAGAGCATAGTGGGCATCTCTAAACCTACTGCCCAATAAGCGCAGTAGATTACGTGAGGTCCTGCACCATTTTTTGATCTAGAAAATAAAGTGCACTCTGCAATAGGATTTGACAGACTTAAAAGAGATTAGAAGCGTGACAAGAGAAACGGCAGAACCAATGACAATAAAATTGATTTTAATCAGATAATGAGCTGCCCAGTTTCAAAACACGGTACGTGCTCTGCCTTTTAATTCAAAGCACACTGCAGACTCGGCAACACCCCCGCGGAACGATTAAATGTATACCTACATTTCTGTTTGCCCTGGAAGATTTAATGGTAGACTATTCTTAACCCTTGCAACACAGACATTAGGGAAATGGACGATCGATACACCCGCTGTCAGCGCCAATTGTTTTTACGCGATTACTCAACCCTCTCGCGAACTATACCCACGTATTATTATTATTATTATTATAGTAGGTAGGTATATAAGAGTTTAATCCTAAGTGGATGAATATTTGCTGTATAAATGTCACATACTACAGCGGTAGAATGTGTGTTAAAACCCGAATAAACTTCGTAAATTATTAAACAAATAGTACAGGAAGTGTCTAGAGTAACTACCCAAGTTTTTTTTTTTATTTTATCGAATTGTTGCCGATTTATCACTTCCCGATACTCCCGCTCCGTACAGTATTAAACCACTCCTTTACAATCGAGAAATCCCATAGGATAACGTGACCGACATTTCACTAACACGTGGTATCTAATCACGCGGTCTTTTAAAACGAGAACGCAAGTGCATAACAAAGTGGTATCAACCAAAAATACTTCTATGGTATTAACATTACCCAGAAAAATTTATTGTATGTAGGCAACCGTATATACACGAGTGTACCACGTTGGTGAACGGCACAGGAGGAAATGATTATCTTTTCTTGAAAAAAATTAGTTGCTGTCGAGTGACCTTTGGAATTTTTGTTTACACGAAAAATCGTACAAAGGCGACTCGACATCAACTCATTTTTGATCGCCCGTTACTTTTGGGAAAGGCTTACCAAATCTCCCTTTCCTGGGGGTATTCCATACGAGAAATATCTCACCGCAGTATGGGTCCCCACTTGAGCCCCACCGTTTACCCCAACTACAAGTTGATCAGGTGAAATAACTCAGGTTTCATACCTACGTTAAAATACTGTCATGAACACAAGTCTTCTCCGTGGATTTCCCACAGCAATACGTTTTATTACGCCGATTTCTTTAAGGTTGTGAAAGACCCCCCGAATATCAAACCACCTCTTAACTGTGATCTTTCAATAAACTAGTAGACTCAGGATAAGTTAATGTTTTTCAAGCAGCAGTTAAATCATTGCTTAAAGTGATGGAATCATGTTTCATGAGACGTATAGCTCCATGAATATCACCATCTGAAAGATGGACTTTCACTTTCTACTTTAGTCTAGGCGATAGAGACTGTACAATTGGCAAACTGGACATTTTGAGGTGGAAAAGAAAAAAAATGGTGGAATATGTTCAGTTAGGTGTCAAAAACAACATATTAAAAATCCCACCCCCCAGACACTGTGCTAAAGGCTCCAGCCACCATCCCCCAAAAACCGTGTTTTCGCTCTTTTTGGCTGATATCTCGCGATCTATGAGGTCTATATGAAATATTTTTTTAGCTGAAAATATTTCTCGGGAAATTTCATACAAGGTAGATACTCAGAAGTTAGCCTAGGTGTACCTCTTAGCCTAGGAAATTCATAAAAGCGGCGAAAATCATCAATTTTCGTGGCTTTTTGCAAATATATCGCGACCTTTAGGGCTAGATGAAATATTTTTTGCTGAAAATGCTCCTCGTGAAATTTTTTACAAGATAGATACTCAGAAGTTAGCCTATAGGTGTACCTCTTAGCCTAGAAAATTCATAAAAGGAGGCGAAAATCATCATTTTCGTGTTTTTTTTTAGGTTTTTTGCAAAAATATCGCGACCGTCAGGGCTAGATGAAATATGTTTAGCTGAAAATGTTCTTCGTGCAATTTCATACGAGATAGGTAACTGAAGAGTTGGCGTAAAGTCACCTTTCACCTTCAACTTTCATGTGTGAGGAAATATTCATTGTAAAACAAAGTATTTCTATGTACCATTTATTCACGTAAAAACAGTATTTTCATACTAAAATATTCACACATTCATTTATACCTCAACGTAATCATTATCCTTATACTTATCCAAATCAATTCGTACTTTTTCGATCAGACTTCTCAATCAAAAGTTATAGACTAGAAACCAATTTGAAAAAAAATTCAAAGGGCTGTAACTTTTGAACTAGTAGCCCAATCTTGGAACTGTTTAAAATTATGGATTCTACAGGCCACATTCTATAAGAAAATTTTTTTCCGGGTCGATCTGAGACAATTTTTTTTTCGGGGCTCAAAAAAAGGCAGTGTATAACCTTCCTTTTTACCAAAAATTGACTACACCAAAATTTCTCGGGAAAACACTTTTTCTTATTAATTTGGGTGCGTAGAATCCAAATCAATTCGTACTTTTTCGATCAGACTACTCAATCAAAAGTTATAGACTATCTACCTTGTAAGAAATTTCACGAGGAGCATTTTCAGCTAAAAATATTTCATCTAGCCCTAAAGGTCGCGATATATTTGCAAAAAGCCAGGAAAATTGATGATTTTCGCCTCTTTTATGAATTTCCTAGGCTAAGAGGTACACCTAGGCTAACTTCTGAGTATCTACCTTGTATAACATTTCCCGAGAAATATTTTCAGCTAAAAATATTTCATATAGACCTCATTTATCGCGAGATATCAGCCAAAAAGAGCGAAAACACGGTTTTTGGGGGATGGTGGGGTGGCTGGAGCCTTTAGCACAGTGTCTGGGGGGTGGGATTTTTAATATGTTGTTTCTGACACCTAACTGAACATATTCCACCATTTTTTTCTTTTCCACCTCAAAATGTCCAGTTAGATGTCTTTATCGCCTAGATTACTTGCATTTGTTTCACTATTTTGTTGAGAATGCTGGACTGTAGGTGATATGGATCTTTACGCTAACCAATCCATAATCCTTCACATACCTACTTGATGGAATCGGCAACTGTGAATATGGGAAAAGAAACATTTCTCTCCAAAATGGGTCATTTGAAGACTTGACCAGGATGATCAACACTAAATTCCCATGTATCTACCTATAATACAATCATAAATCCAAGCGTCTTAAAACCCATGGCAACCATTCTCAATAATCGTTGCCATGGATTTTAAGCTATGTTTAAATTTGTCGGTGCAAACGGCCATTAGCCTTATAAAATAATGAATCAAGCAAGCCAATACTTTGAAAAAAAAGTTGACGTTTAGTTTGACAACAGCTATGCATCATTTTTTAAGTAAAGCCTTTCCTACCATTACGGGGAATGTAGCCAGTACTTTGGCGATTCATTTCATTGATAGAAGACTACCCCCTTCTCAAGGAAAATGGAAATCTTTTAAGACATTTTTATGGAATAAACAAAAAAATAGAATTTGTGGTCAAACACCTACAAGTTGGTGTGAGTTCCTTACCGGCCATTTTTTCCGTAGCTTTTATGTGAAATTGCAGGGAAAGTAATAATATTTTACGTATTATTTTTAACTGTTATCCTGGGATTTACTTTACTTATTGTAATTAAAACGAAGACAATTATGAAATTGCATTGCGAATCGGAATCATACCCGTGCAAAAACTATATTAGCAATTCAACTAATCAGAGATCGGTTCCAGATTTAAACTTAATTAAAATGTAAAATGCTTTGTAAATAGAATAGATGCATTTTTTGCATCAAAATAAACCCACCAATAGCCTTGTTCTACAGTCAAGTAGTGAAAATGACAACCTAGTCGTATAAGACTAAGTAGGTAAAAATTAGGTCATCCAAATACACAACATACATTTCATTACACCAGTATTAGTCCCTAGAAAATATCACTTCGTGCCATAAAGAAACCCTGTGAAGTCTTTGGCCCAATCCTGTATGTATATGTTACATGCTCAATATACATAACTCCTCTATATTTATAACCACACCTTTACTTTAATATTAAACAAACTTGTAACAAATATAGCAAACGAGCTCCTGGGTCACTGAACATTTAAATCAGTTCTTCCTTGGGTGACTTGATGATAAAAAAATACTGAAAACAGAATTGGAAAATTCAAAACTGTTCCGGAGTTATCTTTTACACAAACAGAAAGTCCAAAATCGCGAACTCGCTCGTTAATAATAAGGTATCGTACACAAAAAAAAGATAACATAATATAATAATAGATACAGATGCAACCAGAATATATTTGTCAAGATCACAACAATCCTATTTAAAATATTTCTAATGCGATCTTCAATATTCATAAGAAGCACTTATAGGAGAATTCTGCACAATACAGAAGGCACAAATAATTCTAATCACTAAATACTACATAAATATTTACATATACTGATATACACTTACGAAATTGTTGTCCATATGGGCAAATATTACAAAACTAAGTACGTGATTTTCAGCTATTAATATTGACACCATTGTTAATAGACAGCCACTAATAAGAACAAAAATGACAACACTAAATGGACAAAACAGTTAAGTACAGTAATAATAGGGAAAACTGGTTTGTCTAAAAATGCAAGTACGCTTTATAAAACATCATCTCGCATAAGTTCAAAGTGGACGGACCCTTTCCTTTTGTGAGGCGAACCTCCGACATAAACAAGATTCTTAGCCCACGCTCGACATTCAATGTTTATCATAACTCCACCTGCAAAACAAAAGAGGGTATCACGCGACAGCTGAAATATTTTAATGCGAGAAGTTATCGAAAAATTATGTACAATTATGGAACAAATCTTTGCAAGGTGATAATCATAATGAAAAATGGCATAATGGAATTTCCTCCCATATTTTGCAATGGAAAGGTGATTTGTGTAAGTAGTGTGGCAACTTATACAGTGATATTTATTGAGAAGTAGATAGGGATTTACATGTATTCAGTGGCGTACGTAGAAATGTATTCTGGGGGGGGGGATTAAACAAGTTCGTGGCACATACAGTCACCCAGTGCGTACTAGAAGGGGGAGGGGGGGGGTAAGAAATAGAAATTGGGTTGCAGGTTGCTGATGCTGGTAGTCATTTATCTATTTATTATTGTACAGGCGAAAAAGATTAGATTAGAACGGTATTTTATTTCTTACTGCTGACAGGCCCCTTTATTGCTTTTGCTTTAATTAGTCAACGAAAACTTTGAATAATAGGTATATTTATGGGCAAAAAAACCAATTTCGACAAAAAATTCAAAGGGCTGTAACTTTTGATCTAGTAGTCCGATCTTGGAACTGTTTGAAATTATGGATTCTACAGGCCACATTCTATAAGAAAATATTTTTTTCCGGTCGATCTGAGACAATTTTTTTTTCTGGGCAAAAAAAAGGCAGTTATTACCTTCCTTTTTTACCAAAAATCGACTGCACCAAAATTTCTCGGGAAAAAACTTTTCCTTATTAATTTGGGTGCGTAGAATCCAAAACGATTCGTACTTTTTCGATTAGACGTCTCAATCAAAAGCTATGGGCAAAAAAATTCCTGTTTCTAAAATTTAAAATTCTTATTTTCGTCATTTCGTGAAAGGCAGGACGCAGGTACTTCACCTCAGTAGCAGTACTAAGTACCTGATACTATTTGTTATTTTGGACATCAATGTAGCGAATTGCCGATCGATGCCGAATAGCCAAATCGTTGACTGCCAACACTGATCACTCACTGAATAGTGAATACTGAATACTACAGAATATTTAGATTTTAGTGACTTTAGACTTTAACCAAAACCAAAATTGCTCTCTATATATACCTATATATTATTGCCTTTATTTTAAAGTGGGCGGAGCGGATAGCGGAGTATTACCTAAATACCTAATAGCTATGATAACTCAATTCTTCTGGGGGGGGGGGGGATATATCCCCTTAATCCCCCCCGTAAATACGCCACTGCATGTATTGATTTTCCTTTTAAGACAAAATCTCTTCTTATAAGGGTGCCTTTCTACATACTCCACAGAAAATAAAACTCTTACGCCTTGATAATATCAACTTTCTCTTCAGTTATATACATCGCATACGAACGAAAATAAAAATACAGAAGCCAAAGCAACAATATTTACATTAATTAATACGACTTGACAAATCTTTGTTATTTTGGTTGCATAAAATCAGGCGCCCTTCTGAAGGATTTTGTCATTTAAAAGTAGCTATAGGGAAAAACAAGACACGTAAATCCCTATATCTACTTCTTAAGAAATATCACTGCAGTACTGTTTAATAATACGCAAGATGAGACAATTATTATGCCTCCATACTCCCATGGTTAAGTGAAAAATCAAACAATTAATCTAACTATATTTTAAAAATAAAACTATAAGATAATACCTGAATGTAATAGTATAACAACTTCTTACCTGGCGCGTTTTTTATATGAACAGCAATTATTGGACTCAAATACTCATTTTTCGTGTGATTGTAGGGATAATAGTAAGATGGAAATCCGCCACTAGGGGGATAGTAGCCAAACGTTGCGTTATGCAAGTGCTCCTTATCTGCATCATATTCCCCTTCACAGCTTAGCCATATTTGGTTTGACTATAAACAAAGAAAACGTAAAAAGGGACGGTTTTTGTTGTTTCAGTTAAACTTCTTTGATAAACAACTGCTGATGCAAATGGAAATTCACTGTCAAATAAATTTAACTGAGACAAGACATACCAGCGCTAATAAACAGTTAACAAATTTGATACACTTTCTAAAAATGTCATTTACTTCGGAAATAATTGTACTCATCGAATGCAGCAAACACACTTACGTTTAAAAAACGTTTTTAAAGCGCTTTTATAGGATCAATTCGGTATTGATGGTATCGTACACGTTTTTGTGTAGGCGAATTTACCTACGTTTAAAATAAGATTTTTATTCATATTTGTAAACGTATAATATTCCTATTGCAATATCCGCCAAGATTTATGCGAATTATAGGTATACGTGGGGTTTTAGTCTACAATAAACGCTTTTTATACGAAACTGTGTTGCTAGGGTAAAATTTTTTATAATTATTATTATTTTTACATTATGAGCGAAAAACAGATTTAGTGATTTTTCATTTAACTGTTGTAGAATCGTTAGTATTAGAAATACAGAAATATGCAAAGAACAAAAATTGTAGATTTTTTTCCGCTTGATAAGATACATTTATTAATATTTATTCTTCTTTTATAATGTTCGATTTATAACGCAAAAATTTTTTTAAATGGTAATCATAGTTGGCTGTGACATTTTTAAAAAGTGCATTTTTTTCTGTTTACGATGATATATGGTTCATTGTACTTACTTTGACAAATAAACATGATACAGAACTGTTTGTATTATTAAGAGTAGTAAAAACAGATTTTGCCATGGAAAACATTTTTGTTCTCTTAATTACTGTTTATTATAATATTTAACTTGCAGTTAGTTGTGCGGCGGGGCACCGTTGTGTTGAAACCAGCGTAAATTACGTCGTGTTTCCAAATCTAACCCATCCTACATATCTTGAAATTCATTTGGTAGAAAATGAAGATAACATTGGCCTGTCCAATTTTCGTCATAGATGAAAGGTTCCTATCTCACTAGATATTGTTTTCCATGGCCAACTCTGTTTACTTACCTCTCAATAATTGTCTCAGATCGACCGGAAAAAAACATTTTCTTATAGAATAAGGCCTGTAGATTCCATAATTTCAAACAGTTCCAAGATTGGGCTACTAAATCAAAAGTTACAGCCCTTTTTTTTTAATTTTCTTTCGAAATTGGTTTTTAGTCCATAACTTTTGATTGAGAAGTCTAATCGAAAAAGTACGAATGGTTTTGGATTCTACGCACCAAAATTAATAAGAAAATGTGTTTTCCCGAGAAATATGAAAATTACTGCAGAGCGTTTATTTATTAAAGTAGATTTAGCAAGTCTTATATCGTTATAAAGAGAAAAATTTGTCCTTTTTAAAAATGTCAAAGCCAACTATGACTACCATTAAAAAAAATTAAAGTTTGTACTCAAAAATTGTAAGATCTAAAGATAAATTAGTATGTTCATCCCGTTAAGCATCAAAATGTCTAAAACTTTTATTCGTGTCATTTTGTTGTATTTCTAATCATAACAATTCTACAACAGTTAAATGAAAAATCACTAAATTTGTTTTTCAATCATATCTAGTAAACTGTGGATTTTTAAAAAAAAACAAAAGCATATCTTGAATAAGCTCTTAAACCTACAACTCTTTCCTTATTTAACCGAATCCGTATGTCTTATGGTTTCCGAGATCCCAATATTTAAAATGAAAAATTATAATTATTATGATTAAAATGTTAGTTACTTACTTCATTTTTAGCTATAGCAGTTTTTATTCTTTGTACAAGAGTCGGTGGCATCTCTGCCGGTAATCCCTCGGTAGTATTGTAATAATTGGGCTCCCAATTCAGTACCTATAAAAAAACCTGTAACGTCTACGATTTTGCGCTGCTAAGGGTAGTTTACTCTATTTAATTTCAAGAACACACAAGGTGAAACAGAATCATATCCATAAAACGGCGGAGAACACGGACCAAAATCGGATACAGTTACGGGACAAGCCGAACCCTCCACAGGTGGTTGATCAAAATCGCAATCGGGTGAAAATTTAGAGGTCGGTCCTGTTCGGTTAATTTTATAACCTGAAAAAGCCGAGTAAGTACATACTTGCAGGTACGCGTATTCGTAAAGACCGACCGTTTAAAAAACCAGTTACCAAATCGGCCCAAAACATAGTTCTCGTTTGATCTTTCAAGTTGTACCATATCAGAGCACCTTCGTCTTCGGCTATCGGTCTGAACCCTAATCCCGGATTGTTTCCTATTATGCTATCGTTGTGGACGTATTTTGGCCGGTCGTAATTTAGAGTTGCGTATAAGCCGGTCATGCATATTGCGAAGAGAGCAGAGAGTCCGGTGTAAAAAATGACGTAGAACAGTAATATCTTGGCTGTAATAGAGAGAATTAAAATAGTGCCATGCATAGACGACGTAATTGCGGGCTTTATTAAATTTCCGGGAAATTTAATTATATTTCCGTTTTATGAATAAGTAGGAATGGATGCGGTTATATGGGTTAAATACCTAACTAGAATCTATTTTTACTCCGACAATTCAAGGTGCGCCATTTTATGTAACACAATAAATAAAGGTGAGACGTTATAGATGTAGGCGCTACGTCAACAATACGTTTTGTAATTAAGTTACAATTAGTTTTTGAACAGGCTCTTATTGATTTTTTTTAGCTAGATGACAGTGATTTAGATTGAAATGAGAATTAGTCTTGATGGTGTTTTTTCAAAGAATAATCTTTGTTATTCTATTCCCCACATTAACAGTAGTGGAGTAAAAATAATAATCCAATTTAAACAGGGGGATTACGTGTTAGGTTCTGAATTCCTTTCATATCAAAGGTAAGGAAATTCGGATACCTACATTTGACTTCGTTTCCTATACCTAAGGCGTGTTGCGATATTCGGTCATGTTTCCAAGCTAATGTTTATTGTGGAATAACACGCTATGAATAAAAACCGAAGCGAAGGTAACGCCCTTCAAGTATTGACCACAATTTGCGTTATTAAAAAGCAAATATGTACACAATTCGCAAAATCTCAAAAATGCTTGTGGTAAAGATGGAAGTAGATTTGTACCAAATACGATCAGTCTACGTCGAATAGTTCCTAGTTGATACAACACTGTAATGTAATTTAACAGTTCCTACAATTAATTATTGATTTTTAAATGAACGTTTAGATTCTACAACGGATTTTGAAGTTATACATTCACATAAGTATAATAGGCATTTTCGCAGCCATTTTTTGCGTGTTAAAATTTTAAATGGAGAGAGGTTGTAATAAATAATTAACATATTATTGTTATTAACCTAAATATAAATTTTACAAGCTATAATGATTTTCGATTTGGCAGCAGTTTTACTTTTATTCGAGCCTACATACAAAATTACAAAAAAAAATCTATGATAGAACCAAGTTTGGTTTCTTTGATTTTCTTCTTTTTTAAAGAAACAACTTCTCCATTTAATGAAGAAATAATGTCAAATTAAGATAGCACAGGAATATCTCGAGAAATAAGCAACGCCATTTAATACCATGCGATCAAAAATGAGTTGCTGTCGAGTCGCCTTTGGAATTTTTGTTTACATGGGAAATCGTACTTAACTTGAACTTTCAAAGGCGACTCAACAGCAACTCATTTTTGATCGCCCGTTACATTGTAGCCAGAGCCAGTAGAAACTCTATAAACTAAAAGAGTCAAATTTTTTACATATTACCATTGTTTATTTATAGACAAATATATTACGTACAGCGAACATAACAAATCAATAAAAGTAAGTACATACGCCACGCAAAAATCAGTAAGGACAAAGCAACTTTAGTACTATCTTACATTAAAACTCCCAAGTTGATCAAGCCCTTAACTAATTCAGTTATACCAACAGGGGTGGCTCTAGATAAAATCTGCACTCGTGCAAGATTTATTTTCGCCCCATTCCTCCCTTCAATCGCGTAAATTATAACTAGTGAATTTTAACACTTTAGAAAGGAAATAGCATAATAGAATTATCGATACAATTTTTTTTATACAGACGAGGATACAGGTCATTTTGAACCAGTGTTTTGAATCTAAATTTTGATTATAGTTTGTACTCATGATTCTGTAAAGAAACTTGCAAACTTTGAATTGATAACAATGTAAAATTATGAAATGTGTCTCCTGTGTTAGTAATACTGTGCGATCAAAAATGAGTTGCTGCACCTTTGGAACTTTTGTTTACATGGGAAATCGTATTTAACTTGAACTTCCAAAGGCGACTCGACAGCAACTCATTTTTGATCGCCCGTTAGTTCCGACTTCATTATTTCTTTTTCTTACTTTACGTCAATAATGCATAAATGGCCTGCTCATTTATATTGAAACCTCAAACCTGAGATATAGAAATGATTTTTTCACTCTATCTCATAATCAAATTTATCAAAGATATTAGATAATCTTTGAATTGATACTGTACATTCAGAGGAAAGTGAGCGAAATGGAATTAAGGTCCTTCAAACGTTGATTAGCTTCGATTAGCAAGGCAATGTTAATTCCTACTGAACACTTTGGTTTGAATATAAGTATCTCAGAATAGTAATTATGTCCCGTTTTAACTAGGAAGATAGGGATTTAAGTCTTAATTTGATGTAGGTACTTAATGAAATTCTACGGTATGTAATAAATTAATTTGTATTAAAATATGCTCCCTAATTATGCGTATATTTTAACAATTTTCAGAAAGAATAGACGACCATAAACAAGTGGACGGTTAATTACCGTAATTTTTCAATTATTGAATAACGCGCTAATTAAAACTTATCACTTTTTTATCTACTTAGTCGGAATTTCCGTCCAAATAAAGTACTTGTCTGGATTTACAGGGCTAGGCCAGGCCGATATTAACTACCTATTGCTTGTAACAAAGTTTTCAGTATTGGAAATGGAAAATTACGTTACGAACAAATTATGCCACGTTGCGCAAGATTGATATATAATTATCGTCACTTTAGAGGCGATAATCAAAAGGAGACTCGTAGTATAAATAACTCACCCCAACTTTGACCAGTTCTACCTAAAGCTTCTTTAGTACTTGGATTCCACATAAATATTTTAAAGGCCTCCCATTTCGTTCTATAAACGGGCTTTGCCATATAAGGAAATTCGTAAACTCCGTTTTCATTTTCTTTACCACGAACGGCCATACCGCAACGAATTAGTAGAGCAACAGATTATGAATGACAAACAAAAGTAACGTGATAGACTTGACCGACTCGACTACAGTGCAGACTGGCGGCGAGACGGAGACAGCGACGAAGTTCTGCTTGTGTTTGCTTTGCTCGTTAACTTTATAAATAATTCCGTCCTTGTCTTATATAACTACGGAGAGCACAGCACAATGTTCGGTTTTAGTGACGTACTAGTTTAATCACACCAATGACGTTCCCTCTCACGTGTTCATTTTTTTTTTTACACAAGGTGATAACACTATAAATAATTACAATATAAAAATTAAATGGCTTAAATTGCTTCTTAATTTATCCTATGCAATTAAATGGATGACAAAATGCGGAGAAAGAGACAAACTACAAATTACCCTTATTTTATACTCCACTACAGTGCACGTGCTGTGTTGTAATCTATAGGTAATTCAAGATTAATAGACCTCGATCCAATTGAGTTATTGAATCGTGTTTTGTGCAGAGGTTACTACAGTACATTTGTATCACAATAACATTTCAATCTAAAATGGTAAATTCCTATCAGATAGACAACACATCTAGAGAACCCTTTCACCTACTACAAAAAATCGTTCCTTTGACCTTTGATTATAAAATATAGTAGTCTATATTCAAAGCCTTTGACTATCATCTCTCTTCAATCACGAAAGGGTGAAATAATTACACTATAAAAGATTGGCCTGTCATCAAACTTAACTGAAAATAAATCACGAACTTCGCCGTGTACCTACTAGTCAGGGAGACATTTCTGAAAAAGGCTCTCTAAATCATGTCTAACGGCGTTTTGTGCTACAAACTGGCAACAGGCGGTTGTAGACTAATTTGCCCCCGCTGAAAACGTTGCGCCCTGTTGCCAGACCCGATTTTGACATTTAAGCCCTTAAATCCAAGATGGCGGCCAAAATTACCGTTTTTTCGGTTATTTCGAGCCCACAAGGCAGCCACTGAACGTTTTGGGTAGTTTAAGGGTAGAATAACATCTAGTACTACACACGACGACACCGTTTAGGCACACTTTCGTATTCATATTAAGGGCGTAAATGCCTAAATTCCGCTTAAAAACGTCAAAAATTCATCATTTTTTTTCTTTCTGACCGGTTGTCGGTGTCCAATATGCATTCATATGGTGTAGTTAACATTTAAGTATGTGGGGAGCAGCACCATATGCCTGGGGCCTAAATATCAAGATGGCGCCTGGAAAGTCCAAAAACAGTGAAAAAGTCGTTCTTTTTGCCGTAGTTTTACTACACTGGCCACTCTACGTTCGCTCTTCATTTTGGTGTTCTGGAACATTATTATGAGTAATTGTGACTGCCACCCCGGACGTAATACACCCCCAAGAGAGGGGGATGGAATTATCATCTCCACCCGAACGGATTCGCGAAACTATCAATCAGTGCACTCGCGTGTTGTTGTGGTGCGTCTTCCTCGGCGCCGCTCCTGAAGTTCGTCTGCGTCGCTTCGATGGCGTCTTCCACCTACGCCCGATATTTCATTTAATATTAAAAGTCAATTAATTTTACATCATGTAACTAAGATTACATTCAATGAAGATATTTTTTATTATACCTGAATCACAATCTCCGTTTTAAACACTCAAATGCGTGCGAAAAAGGGCCTTTAAAACACACGTGCTTTAAAGTTGCTAAGTAACGATACTTCAAGTATGACTTTTGAAACTGTCATCTGGATGAAATAAAAAATCCTCTTAGGTCGCTTTCTGTAAATGCAGAACATTTCTTTGGCTTTTGTACCTATCCTTTGGTTGAAACTTTCACAACCGCGCGAAATTTAGGGTATGCTTCCAAATCTGTTCCACTTTTTAATCGCAGCATTGCTTAAAGTTTTGAATGAATACACCAAAATATAGAAGATTTAAATACCTTTGACATTTCCTTCATATATGCCAGCATTATGGATGCATTTAAGACTGTATTCGTAAGTAACTTCCTATTCATCCATGGAAACAACTTTTCATATTCTTTATAATAGGCTTTACTGGAGTTGGATTTTACACCTACCAACGTTTGTTTAGATTTTACAACAATCGATTTAATGGGCGGTGTATTATCTTTTTCAACGGAAATCGTTTAATTCACAAAGACGATGATTTTTATAAGCAAACGTCAAGTGACATTTCCATGGCAATCGTGAAATTACGAACACCCAGCCCACTTAATTAGACATGTATTCGAGTATAACGTCAATATGACTTCATTGTATTCCCTATTTTTAAATTATACTGCAGGTATAATAAAAAATACTATAAGATACACGTGTATAATTAGTCTTTAAAGCACTTGCAACGTTAAAGGCACTCCGCTTTGCGTCGTGTCCTTAAACTCGTTGCGCGTGCTTTAAAGACTTGATTATACACTTGTATCTTAATATACTAATTTTAATATTATTGTTTAATTGTCATTGTTTTTCCCCATGCTGCCTTTCAAATTTTGCATTGTGTACTTCTAAAATATTTTAACAAGTTTTATTTTGTAATTTCCTTAAGCCAGAAGATGACCGTTGGTCGAAACTAGTCGCGGCTTTTACAATTTGTCTATTAAAATCGAGATTAAAATAGTGTAACGTTATTTATAAATTCGGGTTCGATTTATATCAATATTTATTAAACAAAACTACAACACTATAAAATCCGTACAATTTATATCGATTATTTATATCACACACTTCGAAATTTATATCAGCTTTTCGCGCTCTATGTTTCGTCCGTACTCGATCTCGTTCTATAGTAGACTGCCGCGATGTTCGGTCCGCAACCATTTATACACGCAAGCAATGTAAGTCCAGAACATTCTCGCATTTACCAGACACGCTGCAAACATCCCCACCATCGCGCGTCTAGAAAATTCCAGAGCGCCAAAGGCGACGTCATGTCTGGAGCATTTCCGTTACAATAGTATGGGGAAGGTTTTGTGTCTTTTTGAGATTTAACCTGGGACTTAACGACTCACTCTAACATTTACATTAACATTAAGCTCGTTCATACTAATTTAACATGATATCAAATTACATTCTAACGCATGAAGATGCTCTATTCAAACGTTAGGCCACATCTCTATTGATCGTAGAATGGTGCTCATGTCTTCTTTCGCGGTGATGACTTCCATTTGACTGTTTCAGTTTTCCCTAGGCCATGCAGCATGAATCATCCTCTGGTGGTGATTTTTACAGTACCTAGTCTCTGTGTAATATGCCAAAAACAATCCAGAGAGAAAACGTCAGTGCTTCAAGAGACAACGTTTAACTCTGTAACGTTCTTATTCTTGCATAATACCTTCTTCATAGTATTAGTGCTCAATATTCTAAACAGTTTCGACTGCCAAGTGTTACGTTTTAATTTAAAAAAATCAAAGAAAACTTGGGAAGAATATATTTGCCCTCAAATTACGCCGCCAAAGCAACTTCTGATGCCTCTTATAGTTAAAGTTTATAGGAGACGAGTCCCCACTTCCGCAGTTAAGCCCTTCAGTTGTGTAACATCCGGAATGATATTCGCAATTCCCATATTATGGCTTCAGGCTATCGAAATGGGGAATGTGTGGTCAGTGTAGTAAAAATACGGCAAAAAGAACGACTTTTTTACTGTTTTTTGGACTTTCCAGGCGCCATCTTGATATTTAGGCCCCAGGCATATGGCGCTGCTGGAGGTCCCCACATACTTAAATGTTAACTTTGCCATATGAATGCATATTGGACGCCGACAACCGGTCAGAAAAAAATGACGAATTTTTGCATTTTTGACGTTTTTAAATGGAGTTTTGGCATTTAGGCCCCTAATATGAATACGAAAGTGTGCCTAAACGCTGTCGACGTGTGTACTAGATGATATTCTACCCTTAAACTACCCAAAACGTTCAGTGGCGTGCCTTGTGGGCTCGAAATAACCGAATAACGGTAGGTAATTTAGCCCGCCATCTTGGATTTAAGGGCTTAAATGCCAAAATCTGGTCTTGCAACAGGGCGCATCGTTTTCAGCGGGGGCCACCGCCTGTTGCCAGTTTGTAGCACAAAACGCCGTTAGACATGCACTTTTCAGAAATGTCTCCCTGACTATACTATTCCCGGCATATTTTACAATAAAAACATTTTCTTCTGTAGTGTAATTATTATTCATATTGACCTGTTAATTAGAGATGACAGTTAAATGTAACAAATGTGGTAGGTAAATCATGGCCAACCAATTTTTTGAATTTATTAATTTAACTTTTACACATTTAAAAAGTGCTTAGGCACGCTTTTTTAATGACGTCAAATGCCGATTTTCATTCTATCCGAGGATGTTTTTTATTTTTTCTTTAGCTTCAAATGGGAAGCAGGAATTGTCGAAAATGTATTTTCCCATGTACCGCCGTCAACTTGTCACATTGTATACCGGCTGAGGTCGCATAAAAAGGCATCTGTATCTCCTTTGGATCGTCCGCCGGCAATTTCCTTCCCAGGGGCGGACTGGGTAACTGCGGGCCAGGTGGAATTGCATAGGTTACCGGCCATTAAAGTATTAGTGTAGTAATGAAGGGGGGGGGGGGGGGGGGGGTTTAGCTGTGAGGTGCACCACAAAAACGTTTTAAAGTACTCCTTTCTCGAAAATAAATTACCATACAGTTTTTTTTTAACTTGCAGCTGATAATTAAAAGAGTAAGTAACAAAATATACAATCCACACGAGGTGCGTCGCCTATCATTGCATTTCAGCACTTTCAAAATACTACGACAAAAAATAATAAATTCATTCTAAAACACTTCAATTAAAACAGAATTTTTTAACAACCTAACATCAACCCCAATTAGAGAAACGTGTTAATAATTTATTAATAGTGCAAGAAACTAAATACAGCACATACTTATAAATTTCCAACGGGCCATTATGATCTACAGGCCAGGTGGCAATCGCCACCCGCCCCCCCGGGCCAGTGCGCCCCTGGTTATACACTGCCTTTTTTTGAGCCCCGAAAAAAAATTGTCTCAGATCGACCCGGAAAAAAAATTTTCTTATAGAATGTGGCCTGTAGAATCCATAATTTCAAACAGTTCCAAGATTGGGCTACTAGTTCAAAAGTTACAGCCCTTTGAATTTTTTTTCAAATTGGTTTCTAGTCTATAACTTTTGATTAAGAAGTCTGATCGAAAAAGTACGAATTGATTTGGATAAGTATAAGGGTAATGATTACGTTGAGGTATAAATGAATGTGTGAATATTTTAATATGAAAATACTGTTTTTACGTGAATAAATGGTACATAGAAATACTTTGTTTTACAATGAATATTTCCTCACACATGAAAGTTGAAGGTGAAAGGTGACTTTACGCCAACTCTTCAGTTACCTATCTCGTATGAAATTGCACGAAGAGCATTTTCAGCTAAACATATTTCATCTAGCCCTGAAGGTCGCGATATATTTGCAAAAAACCGCAAAAAAACACGAAAATTGATGATTTTCGCCTCCTTTTATGAATTTCCTAGGCTAAGAGGTACACCTAGGCTAACTTCTGAGTATCTACCTTGTATGAAATTTCCCGAGAAATATTTTCAGCTAAAAAAATATTTCATATAGACCTCATAGATCGCGAGATATCAGCCAATATCCACCATTTTTTTCTTTTCCACCTCGAAATGTCCAGTTTGCCAATTTTACAGTCTCTATCGCCTAGACTAACTATTCCCGGCATATTTTACAATAAAGACATTTTCTTCTGTAGTGTAATTATTATTCATATTGACCTGTTAATTAGAGATGACAGTTAAATGTAACAAATGTGGTAGGTAAATCATGGCCAACCAATTTTTTGAATTTATTAATTTAACTTTTACACATTTAAAAAGTGCTTAGGCACGCTTTTTTAGTGACATCAAATTCCGATTTTAATTCTATCCGAGGATGTTTTTATTTTTCTTTAGCTTCAAATGGGGAGCAGGAATTGTCGAAAATGTATTTTCCGAGATGGTTTTCCCATGTACCGCCGTCTACTTGCCACATTGAGGTCGCATAAAAAGGCATCTGTAGGTATCTCCTCTGGATCGTCCGCCGGCAATTTCATTTCCTAAATGGCAGTAAGCCTGAGCTCCATCCATAAGCATAACATCTTGATATTATTTTCCGGCTTTTCCGCAAGCTGACTCAGTTTTGAATGCGTACTTTGATACTTCCAGCACTGTCTCTGCTGGCGTACTTATGGCCGTTTGCACCGACAAATTTAAGTATAGCTTCAAATCCATGGCAACGAATATTGAGACAATGGTTGCCATGGATTTTAAGCGATACTTAAGCAAAGCACCCCTTAAATTTGTCGGTGCAAACGGCCATTAAAGCTTTTAATTCCGCCTGGTTAAATATGTTACTGAGACATTTTCCTGTTCCCAAGATTACTCTCCATTAACATCTGGGTGCAAGAGAGTTAATAGCAAAAATCAATTTGTCTTCAAAAACCTAATTTTGTGCCGCGATTTTAAGGAAGACTTCGCTACAAAAAAATTATAATGTATCTGGCTGTCACATTTAAATTGCAAATAATGTCACCAACCACAGACGCAGCCAGGACAATTTTGACGCTACATTTGGCCGTTTACCACACTTTGATATAGAATCAATGGTTTATGAAAGCCTTCATAAACCGTTATGGTTAAATTACAAAAAAGAATAAAGATGCTTTAACCCTTATTTCCCTTTGTACACATAAATAGTCCGTTCGCTGTGACCTTTTGGGAAATACTAATCAATACATGGAAAATGCGCGTAAGTTACTCGCCTTAGGGCGAAACCCTTTTTACTTGTTTGCGTTTCAGCTTGTCACCACACACGTAATAATTGGGTTACCAATGTTATGTATACGGGGTGGTGACTTGCGTAACGCATCATAGGGATTTCAATGTAAAATTCATAACATGCGATTATTTGGCTCCCCAAATGATTTTAGAGCAAAAATTTTTACGCCAAACCACTATAAGTATTAGTTTTCAATTTTTTTCATATAAAGGCGGAAAACTGGAAAAATAAAACCCGCATCTTTTTCAATAATCTGCGATGCCATGGAATTTTCTAAAACAAAAAGATATCTAGTTATCAATTAGCAGCAGTTCGAAATGGATTTTATGATCGACTTGGTTACTGTATTGCAGTTAACGGTGACTTATTCAAACATTTATTGTAAATTGTTATATTAGGAAACCGTTTCTAGTAATTTGGTCTTTCTTTATGTTGAATTCGCTGTTCTAAATATAATACTTTGTGATAGAATTTCATTTGTTTTATAGCTGACATTCCATGGCATGACGGATATTGGCGTAGTTTTTTTTATTATAAAATTCCATGGCATCGCAGATTATTGAAAAAGATGGGGGTTTTATTTTTCCAATTTTCCGTCTTTATTATGCAAAAAATTGAAAACCAATAAATACGGTTGATTGGCGTAAAAAAATTTTTTCTACAAAAAACTTTTAATACATTTTTGCTGGAAAATAATAATCCAATAATCGCATGTTGTGAATTTTACATTGAAATCCCTATGATGCGTTACGCAAGTCACCTCTCTGTATAACCAATTGATGATTTTTAGCGTTAGTCCCCTCTTTTTCCCAAACATCGTATACCCACAGGCTCACAGTGACCTGATACCCCTTGTTCCTTATTATTTTAATAATAATAATAGTCTTTATTTCTCACACATATAATAATATGCCAGGAAGAGAACAAAAACAAAAATTTCCAAAGATGTGTAGAAATCACAGGTGCCAATTCAAATTGCTAGTCAGTTACTTTGGTCTTCCATTGGAACCGGGAAATCAATAAACGGAGTAGTGTTCAAATTTGTGAATGCCAAAAGTTGGTGATTTATTTGCCAAAGATCTGTCTAGGTGACTAGATTGTCCTGTAAAGAAAAAGACGGTTCAGCTTCCATGAGATTCTCTTCCTGTTAAATAGTACGAGTACAGTCGATGGATTTATAAAAAAACCCCTTGCATTCCACCACACACCTCACTCTCAAACCATCGTAAACGTCAGCTCTAAACCTTGCTCCGTCTAGATTGTGTTGTAAGTCATATACAATGAGACACTACAACTCTCCTTAAAATACATAGCTCTAGAGCCACAAGTCATTGCCTGTTCTTAGAACTTCCCATTTCCATACCTCAACTTTCGACTTAATAATCCATTACAATACAACATATTGGTCCGTTCCGTATGAATAAAATGAAGCATATGCTTATACTTGCAAAATTCAAAGTAAATACTCGTAAGTGCCCCTTTATACTGGTCTGTTTAGCAGCGCTGCATTGCGTCCTGTCCTCCTGCTCAGCAGCGCTGCTAAGTCGCCCAGTGTGAAGGAGCACTTCCGAGTATTTACTTTGAATTTTGCAAGTATAAGCATATGCTTCATTTTATTCATACGGGCCATGATATCACATACAATTCTTAAAGGTATACAAATAACAAATGAATACATTTTTCTATATCACCCTAAAATTATAGATATAATAATAAAACATGCGACATAACAAAATTGTACTTTATTACGTAACAATCTTATTCCAAAAATTACCATTTGGCTTTTATAAATTATTGAACAATATGATCTTTCTGTGCGTATCTCTTTTCTTAAAAAAAGGCACAAGTCTTTAGATATTTTTAAACCCTACATTAATAAGTCAATGTTAAAACTAATCAATTAATAGTTCGAAATGTACCGAACCTAATCGATCTTGACGATTATGTTTTATATTTTTAGCCCAGGCTTTGCATTCGATGTTAATTACGATCCCACCTAAAAAACGTAAACTTAAAAATGCATTAACAAAAAAAAGATACATACTAGTGGGCCTAAGAAATTGCACTGCGACAAGCGGACTTAAGTAACCTTCACCATTTTTATATGGGAAATAGTACCCTGGGAACCCTTGTATTTCCGGATGATAGGCTATGGGACCTAAATATTCGACATCGGCTGGATTCTCACCCTCGCAACTAATCCATACGGTGTTTCTCTAAAAGAAAATTAAAAGAATCCATTTTAAAACAAAATCTGGAAGCAAAAATGCTCAATACATACCATAATTTGTGATGTGTTGCCAATGTGTAATTTGAGTTGCAAAGGCATATCATTTGGTAGCTCTCTTACATCCTTATAATAGTCGGGTAACCATCCATAAATTTTGTTTAACTTCAAAAAGATGCAAGGCGAATTGCGATGATAATCAAAAAATTTTTCTCGTCCACATTTGGACCATACTTTAACATCTACATCGCAAACTTCACCTGGTTTCGGAAATTGTTCGTAACTACAACCAGTAGTCGACGCTGTACCTTTTTCAAGCTTGCCCGGTGTGTAATACTCTGTAAGATCGGATCAGTTTACCGAGATAAATAAAACCTTGCAAATACCTACTGTCTAAAAACTCATTGAGATTTTTAACCCATTTCAAATAATTTGTTTTATTAGACGCCTGAAACCATATGAGCGTACTTTCAATATTGTCTTGTGTGGGCATTGGACGAAAACCTAAACCGGGATTCGTACCGATGATTGAACGATCCAATTGCCATTTCGGAATTCGAGGGTCTAACGTTTGGTAAAACACCCACATGCATATTGCCACTAAGGCTGCTAGCATTCCATAGAATACAAGGTAGAAAATGATGATTTTGGCTGAAAAAATTACATTTAGTACAAGAATCATATGCAAAGTAATATCAATTTCTTGTGATTAGTTTATACAGGGTGGTGACTTGCGTAACGCATCATAGGGATTTTAATGTAAAATTCATTGGCTCCCCAAATTATTTTAGGGAAAAAATGTATTAAGGTTTTTTGTAGAAAAAATTTTTTTACGCCAATCAACCGTATTAGTTTTCAATTTTTTTCATATAAAGACGGAAAATTGGAAAAATAAAACTCGAATCGTTTTCAATAATCTGCGATGCCATGGAATTTTCTAAAACAAATGGTATCCAGTTATTAATTAGCAGCAGTTCGAAATGTATTTTATGATCGACTTTGTTACTGTCTTGCAGTTAATGGTGACTTATTCGCAAATTTATTGTAAATTGTTATATTAGGAAACCGTTTTTAGTAATTTGGTCTTTCTTTATCGTTGAATTGGTTCTTCTAAATATAATACTTTTTGATAGAATTTGATTTGTTTTATAGCAGACATTCCATGGCATGACGGATATTGGCGTAGTTTTTGTATTATAAAATTCCATGGCATCACAGATTATTGAAAAAGATGAGGGTTTTATTTTTTCAATTTTTCGTCTTTATTATGCAAAAAATTGTAAACTAATACGGTTGATTGACGTAAAAAATTTTTTCCTACTACATTTTTACTCTAAAATAATTTGGGGAGCCAATAATCGCATGTTATGAATTTTACATTGAAATCCCTATGATGCGTTACGCAAGTCACCATCCTGTATATGTTTGTTTATTCTCAAGGGCACCCATTCAACATATACAGGGTATAACATAATATAATAAGTATGTAGGAAAAAAATTGGGCCTCAACGTGTTGCGTTTGGGATTTGCCCTCTAAAAAGTGGTAAAACTTGCATTTTTTCTCGGCAACCACTCAATCACGAATCAGATATTAAGTTTTATGAATTCGAAAAAATGTCACTGTAATTTTTGGCCTGTCAATAAAAATGACAAAAATTCCACGACATTTGCTGTGTGAGGGGTAGTCCAAATTTGAGATTGACCATTGAGATCTCAAAACCCTAGGAGATTGAGAGTCGGTTAAATAAACGCAAAATTACATTGGGACCGAACCGTATGTGAAGAGATTTTTGAAAACAAAATTCTCATTGCAACTTTTTCTTGGCGTAACTAATTAAATTCTAGGGTTCGGTTTTTGAAGCCATCAACGATTTTATTTTTTTAAATACCGGGGTTGCATGGAATAATAAAACAAACGATGACGTAGGTTGGCGAACTAATATTATTTCCCCAACCTACGTCATCGTTTGTTTTATTATTTCATTATTCAGCGACTTCATCAATCACACGAGCTTGCATTTTTTTAAAAAATGATCTAAGTGCTGAGTGTCCAGACGGACGGAATTAACGCAGATATACTGTATTAAAAAAAAAAACAATATGCTAAAAAATGAATATATGAAGATATGGAAAACCTTTGAAAATGGAAATAAACTGATAAGTCCTTTAAGGGTTTTGGCACATGACGAATTGAACTAAAATATTTTCAAGATGGCGCCACTTCCGGAAATACCGGAAGTAGCCATCAACTTTGTTATTTTAAATAGGGACCCCCTATTTTTTTCTACATTTTCGGATTCTACGTTGAATTTGGAGTACAACAATACACCATAGTTGACTCTTTGCTCCAAGGGCTTCGCCGATATTCAAGTTTTTGTGTCAAAAATTGAATTTGCAGGGGTAATTTTAAAAATTTATTATTCGAAAACGGTGAGATATATTGGAAAACAGTTTTCAATGCTTTATTAAGGAAAGATGGAATTTTCTTATGGTATGCGTAACAGTCTAAAAAAGTGAGACTACGCCACTTTTTCAAAGCTCTCAACTTTTAAACATTTAAATACCCGTAATTCTATTTTTTCAAATGGCACCCCCCAGACCTTTAATTTGATACATAATGTGAAAAGCTGCTTCAAAGGGTTTCCGAGATATTCCATGTTTTAGTTACTTCTTGTGGAAAATTGATAAAAAAATTAAGTCGCTTGATGTTATTCTTTTGTTTTTATTATGCGAATGTTTAAACGTCAAATTTTCGCTGCTTGAACTTATAGTTCTCGTCAATAATGGCTCGTTTATGAAATGACCCTGTATAATATTACATTCATAAAAGACATTTTTTTCTCACTGCAAAGATGCTGCCACTTCATAGCCACCACTACGGTGGTAGTGTTAAATAACTAAGTGTGATACAAACTTCAGAGTTAAAATTTAATTATGCCAGTTAGTAGGCGAGAAACAATTGCAATCCCAAAAATCTCTTCAAATAAAGTCACACAAAAGAAAGTAAGTATCGAATTTCGTTTTTTCTGGTAATTTCCGAAAATATTCGGAATTCCAACAGTTTCTAGGTGGGGCTCCAAAATTCTCAACTTTCTCCCCATTTAAACTGACTTCGTATCTTTAAGGGATTGTGAACAGATTTTTAAAATTACCTTCTTTTCAAATAAAAGTTAAGCGGATTTGAATATTTGTTCTTGGAACTTATAAAATTAATATCGTTCATTAACTGTCATTAAGAAATTAATTATTGTGTACAATGTGGATAATCATTAATCAATGTTTCAAACTTTCAGAGATCTATTTACATTTTTATCCAGTTTCGTTGTTACGACACCCTGTATAACGTACCCAGCCCATTAAATTTTTAACGTACGAAATCTCACGCAGTAAATGCAGTGCAGAGATCAATAAAACGAGCTCATTAAAAATAATAAACGAGCATAAAAGAAACAACAGACAATCGGATCGAGTAGTATTAATGACTGGTAAATTCAGTTCGTAAATAAACAAAATGCTTACCCCAACCTTCAGCGTTACGTCCAGCAAATGTTTTCGTTTTAGGATCGTATAACTGCTGAAAGTAAAAACCGACGTGCCGTTGTTTATTGTATTGGCTATCGACAGTCATATTTATATTTTAGTACTAAAAACAAATGTGACACTACACTTTCGGAAGGTGGGCGAGGTGTAATTCTAACGTAGTGATATCACCGAGGACGGTCATTTCTTTGGTTGTTATTCTGTCTGTTGTATTGTTGTACCAAGTAAGGTAAAGAAACGCCGGCAACACCGCAAGCTTGAACGAAACACCTGCCTCCCCACTACTTACTGGACTACAGGTTAAATGAGAGGTCAATTAAGTGATTCACAGAAGAGGAACGTGTGATTTTATTGTAATTGTAAGCGCCATTGTACCAGTAGTATATATCATATATTTATGAATGTAAATATATCTAAGCCAGAGGTATCCCTCGTAGCAGGAAATAAAGATCTTAGATCTTAATTTGTGTAAAATAGGTACTTATAAAGGTGTGCCATTTGCTCATAAACAATACGCGGGAAATGCGTCCACCAGGTGTATTAAGTTCCCCAACCGTAATACCGAACTTGTCAAAAAATTGCAAATCGGTATGCATTGTATTTAGGCACTAGGTACCGTTTTGATTCCAAAAGTGAAATTTTGAATAGTTCTTTCCGTTTTTTCGTTATTACACTCTGTATCGCTTATCTTTATAATTACTTGGTTTGTTCCTATTCCGTGATTATAGAAAAGCTTATTGGTTCAAATTATTCTTCTTTGGCATATCAATACCCATTGGTGATGTCAAAACTTGCAACGCGAATATCTCGACATTGGAATGACGGTGGAGAGTACTCACTAGGGCTATTGAAATATCTGGACTAAGCATGTCTAATGAAAGGGTCAAAACTTCAAGCGCGAATATGTCGAGAACAGAATGAAAGGAAAGAATTTTTTTGCGTTCTACTAAAAAAGTTAATTTTACACTTTTGCCGTTTAAGATTAACGATCCTCATTACAATTTTGTATTTCTGTCTGTCTGTCTGTCCGTGTGCACAGTAACTGTGTTTAGAAACCTCCGATTCCTTTAAAAATGGCACACTTGTTCTTAAGAATATAAGAAAGGTCGCTATTGTTTTTCCAACTATACACGGTGTCCATTTTTCTAGTGCCACTATGGGAATCTCGCATATCTTAAGAGATAGACATTTGGTTAAATGAGGGCAAAGTTGCGAATTTTCGTGTTGAATAATAATCTGAAAAGAAATTTAAATATCTTCAATAGTTTTGAAAATATTGCAAAAAAGAAAGAAAATATCTGATTTTCGTTTTTAATTTTTTCATAGTAAACTAATCGTTCTAGACAATTCTAATTAACACATTATTCAGACACTTCTTAATGGAGATTTGGAATGTGGCATCCCATTTTCAATAACTTTAAAGATGACGGAGAAACAAGTGGCAACTTTAATTTTTCTAATGGGCGTCGTTTTGGATTTTGACATTTTGAGATTACGTCTTTTTTTCTCTTTACAACGATATATCACACATCGTATGGTTCACATTTTTCCTAAAATTACAATTTTCATTTTCTGCGAAGAGTGCTTTGGAAAAACAAAACGTTCTTTTGTTGTGAACAAAAGGTTGACTTATTTCAAGTAGTGTAAATTACGTTTGTGCTAGAATTATTGCGAAAATATTTATTGTTAAGTATTTTGCTCTAATTTGAATTATAATTTTCTTGCAAAACGAAGGTTCAATTATATTCAGATGAAAATCTCAACTCAACTAGTTCCCTGCCAACGCTCCAACCAGACAGATCAAACTGTCAAACTTTTGTTCACGATAAAAGAACGTTTTGTTTTTCCAAAGCACTCTTCCCGAAAAATTAAAAAGTGTCTGAATAATGTTTTTTTGCGATATTTTCAAAACTACTAAAGATATTTTTCATTTCTCTTCAGGTTATTATTCAGCACGAAAATTCGCAACTTTGCCCCCATTTAACCAACTCTCTATCTCTTCAGGTAAACGAGATCCCCATAGTGGCACTCGAAAAATGGACACCGTGTATGTATAGGTAGACTAACGCGGGTCAAAAAGTAACCCAAACCTAGCTCCAACAAAAGGGTTTCTTTTACAATATTCTTGTTACAAAGAACATATTATGAATATCCGGTTTTCTGTGTTAGAATATGCCAACTATATGCGGTATACAAAAAAAATTTCGATTTTTCTATGTAAGCATCTCGAATAAAAGTAAAATTAATGCCAATTCAGAAAATTTGTTTTACAAGTTATGCCGATGTGGTGGGACAGAATCAACCCCTTAAGGTGTACGTGGTGTAAAAATGATATGGATGCGTGAAGATCTCGAGAATCGTTTGGTATTCAGTTGTACCGGATTTTTGTGCTTATCAATTTTATACGCTAAGATGCTTCTTATAAAATCAAATTAAAATGACGTGTCAATAATTTATAAAGAATAGTAGGTTGTGCATGCGTAGTGCTAACTTTCTTATTTGTGGACGGATTTTTACCAAACTTTAACGGAAGTTGCATCTTACAAATGGCAAATGAAAATTTTGTAAATTCTTTCTTTTTTAACTTGTTTCTTTTGTGTAAAGTATGAGCCGACTGCGTTTATTTATCACTGAATTTTATGCAGTTTTTTTTGTAGTAAACTAAATAAAGAACTTTAAATGGTTCTAGTTCCTTTGAGTGCAATTTAAGATGTTACCTAAACATATTTTTTCAGAATTTGATTTTTTTTTCAAAATATACAGCAAGTTCAAGTTCCATTAAAAAAAAAGAATAGGTACCTACTTTGTTGAATATCTTGATCACCCGATGTGCGATTGTTTTTCTCATTCAACATATTTCCTATTTAACCAACTTCTTAGATACAATAATAACAAAGTTGTAGCAATAGATAGTGCCGACTTCGATTTGAATCCCTTTTTGGGTTTGAACATATTGCATATCTAAATCTAACCTTGAGTAAAAATTCCGTTTATATAGACTAAGACCAATTGAATGAGCAATTTCTTAATTTTAATGAAGTTAAGTAAGTAAAATGAAAATTAGCGACAATGTTAAATTACATATATGTATTAGGAAACTACAGTTATTTTATTTGGTATTTTATTACGAGCGCTCATCATGTGGTTATCGCTTTTATAAATGTAGGGACTCTAAGCAATTTTCAACGGTAAACTCACCTAACGTACATTATATACCTAGTACATATAAGATATGACCTATACTGAACGCAGACACTTTTGAATATGGAATATAGTGGTAGTTACTAACGTAACCCTTATAGTTTCCATCTTCAGCACAGATGGCGGGTCACATGCATCGTCAGTCACATGTCAAAATACTTTTTAGCCACTTGTTGGAATGCGACGGTTTCTTCTCATCTTCTCATAAGTTATAGTATACAATATAAATGTAGGTACCTACTACCTACAAGTTTTAAAAGTTCCATTTTAATTTATATTGTTCAGTTATCCAGCACAATAGACGTATTACATAGGGTCTTATATTATAGTCTCTTTATCTTTTTAGATATGTATTAAGTGTGCTACTGTCGAAATAGAGAAAACAATTAAAATATCATTACTTACACCAACTAGTAGCGTTCCTGCCGAAAAAGCTTTTTTCTTTGGGATCCCAAAAGAATCTCTTAATTTTTTCCTTACTAGTCAATTTCATATCTTCGGGTTTTACAAAATAAGTGTTTTGAGTCGATAGCAATTCATCTTGCTTATGAATGGCAACGGAAAATTTTCTTGTACTATTTGCGATCGGCATTCTTGAGAAAGGAATATAGAGAACCTTAACGGCAAAAGTTAACTCTACACTAATTCAGAACTGCAAACGAGAGATAGTAGGAGGGTCCGGATATTAACAATTTCGTATACATGATTACATCCTCCACAGAAGTTCTAAAAATTTTCAGATTGAAAGGAACGGTATTTGGTAGGTAGTTACTTTTGGCACGTGCTGGTAATTTATTAAATTACGATAAACAATAATGCGTTTTCTATTACAACATTCTCTATATGAAGATTATTCTTCTTTGTGCAATGAAAAATAGTAGAACTTCCTCATTCCAATTCCTTTAATTGTAAAATGAAATACAGTACCTACATTTTGCTAACTTCTTATCTCCAGTTCTAACCGATTTACCTACCTAGGTATATAATTGTGCTATTTTAACATAAAACTGTTTTCGCTAGGAAACTCAACTATTGGTTTTGAAGCAATTTTTTAGAGCAAACCACGCAACGGCGTTTTGATTGAATAGTTGTGGTAATTCTGCGTTTATTTTAAGGAACGTTTTGTAAGTGTAAAGTTAGGTACGTCTGGTACTTAGCAGACATTAGAAAGGAAGAAGTAAATTAGGTACACATCAATCATTGAATTAAAACCGTACACTACTGCATACGCCAATTTTCCTTATACATTATATATCCCAATAAGCAGCAGCAAGGTTACTTAAAATTAAAATTGTTGCATAATTGTCCCTATGAAACTATATATTTCAAAGACAATTATGTAATTGAACCAATTAGATCGTAATTGTTTAATCGCAACTGGTATACATTCAATGGGAACCTCGACTGGGTCCTAGTAACCATAATTCCAGAACTGCAATACCTATAGTACCTATAGACAATTCGGTTACAAATGAAGACGTTGAATCGCATACAATAGTGACGTACTAGGACCGAGGGCTTAACTGCTTGGCAAATGTGGTGTAAAGGTATTTGAGCGCCCGTATGTTTATCAGTGACTTTTTCTACATTTAGCAAATTATTCATTTTATCTATTTGCAACAGGTGTTATTGATTCTTTGAGCACATTTCCCAGAGAGGATGTGTAGGTACACCTTCCTTTTTTTTCCAAAAATCGACTACACCCAAATTTCTCGGGAAAACACTTTTTCTTATTAATGTTGGTGCGTAGAATCCAAAACGATTCGTACTTTTTTGATTAGACTTCTCAATCAAAAGTTATGAGCTAAAAACCAATTTCGAAAGAAATTAAAAAAAAAAGGGCTGTAACTTTTGATCTATATAGTAGCTCAATCTTGGAACTGTTTGAAATTATGGAATTTACAGGCCATATTCTATAAGAAAATGTTTTTTTCCGGTTGATCTGAGACAATTTTTTGTTGGAGCCTCAAAAAAAGGCAGTGATTAACCTTCCTTTTTTTCCAAAAATCGACTACACCCAAATTTCTCGGGAAAACACTTATTCTTATTAATTTTGGTGCGTAGAATCCAAAACGATTCATACTTTTTCGATTAGACTTCTCAATCAAATGTTATGAACTAAAAACCAATTTCGAAAAAAAATTCAAAAAAAGGGCTGTAACTTTTGATCTAGTAGCCCAATCTTGGAACTGTTTGAAATTATGGAATCTACAGGCCACGTTCTATAAGAAAATTTTGTTTCCAGGTCGATCTGAGACAATTTTTTTATCGGGCCTCAAAAAAAGGCAGTGTATAACCTTCCTTTTTTACCAAAAATCGACTACACCAAAATCTCTCGGGAAAACACTTTTTCTTGTTAATTTTGGTGCGTAGAATCCAAATCAATTTGTACTTTTTCGATCAGACTTCTAAATGAAAAAGTGGGTGCATATTGAACTCCACCAAAATGAGCGCAAACGAACAATAATTTCAATATTTATATCTATTTACAATTTTATACATTCATCCAAATTACAATAAAGGATTGAATTATACCACAGATTTAAAAAATCTGTGATTATATACGGCGGTACATAGGGAAATAACATGGGAAAATAGATTTTCGGCAATTCCTGCTACCCATTTGAACCTAACGAAAAAATAAAACACCCTCGGATAAGATAATTACAATCGGCATTAGATGTCACCAAAAAAGTGTGCCTAAGCCCTTTTTTAAAAGTATGAAAGTTAAATTAATAACTCCAAAAAGTTGGTAAAAAGATTGGTTGGCCATGATTTACCCACCGCATTTGTCACTCCATGGCCAACCAGTTTTTACTAATTTTTAGGCTTGCATGAGACCTCACAGTTGCGTATTTTTATGTCATCCGATGGATATTTTAATTATCATACCCGGAGGATATTTTTATTTTTCTTGTAGGATGAAATGGGGAGCAGGAATTGCCAAAAATCTATTTTCCCATGTTATTTCCCTCTCTTGTCGTCAACTTGTCACGCTGTATACCTATAAAGTAATTTTATACAAAATGTCTTCAATGCAGGGGTCATTTCTAAATGATGGACCGAATTTTAAAAATGCGTATTAAGGCTGGACCGACAGTACACCGGTTCCGTTGCCCGAAAACGCTTGATATCGTTCCACGATATCTGAATTCTGAGTGAAGATGAAGAAGGGGTCGAATATTCCTGTGAAAGGTGAATGCTTTAGCTAGACAATAACGCCGGGGTTTACTAAAATAATCTTTTTTTAAGGGTAACGACGAGGGCTGTTAGGGTGCCATATTTTGGAAAAGAAAAATGGAAATAAGTTTTCCTGGCGTTATTGCCTAGATATTAAGTTTACGAACTTATCTCAATTTTGGAAATTGTTCCAACTTCATTTATAGATAAGTTATATTGGAAAAACAACTTAAAACTTTTCCTCAAAAGCGCGAAAAGATAGCTTCCGTCGCCGCTTGGTTTATACAGGTAGAAAATGTGCATAATAATTGGTCTAAGTGTATGTTTCTGCCATCAATCACAAATTAATATTATAAATGGCCAAATTTGGCGATTGACAATAGGCAACTTTACATACTCCGTTGTGTATGTACTGTACAGCCTTAAAGTAGGTACAAATTCTGAAATTCAAAATGAATAATCTGCTCTATACCTCTATACCAATGAAAAGAGGAAGTTTCAATGTTTTTTTAACGTACATACGTATGCTGTTAGTTGGATGTGAGATGGCAATATCTACTGCGTAGCCATGTAGCATATAGTTTTAAAATGGGACATCCAGTTACAGTGCAGTGGGCACTAAATTTGGTACATTGAACCACCAACTAGAAAAAACATAAGCCGCTGGTTTAGTAATTTAAACAGCTGGCCAATATGCACCTGTATAAGAATATGGGTGAGGTCTACCGTGTGTGTTAGAGGATGACAGACAGTTTTGATCGTATAAGCATGCCAAAATGTTTAAGGTTACATTGAACATTTTAAAAAAACCTTTGAAATTGATGGGTAGATGCATATATGATTGGGCATGCCCAGAGCATATTCGTAGTTTTATTTAATGAAAGGTATACAAAGACTACATACAGATTTTTGTGAAGTGGTGCCTCAGAGAACACATCCCCTGTTCTGTGGTGGTCCTCTTCGCTATAAGCACGAACGCAACAGAATTAACAGTTCATGCACCAGATGATTACATTCTTTTTTTTTATGGGTGACAATCACTTTTATTTACATTCAAGCAGTAGTTATAAATTAGCAGATCCATTCATAGCATGACAATCTGCCAATGCAAACATTTGGAAACTGGTGCTCATGGACCAAACTACAGTAACCATGTCTATCGGGGCAAGGAAAAAATGACCTCTGGCATGTCATGTGAACAAGTGGTACCTAATCAACAAACAAATAATAGTCCAAGTTAATTATAACCGAACTTTAATCATAACTAGATAATTTCTAAACCCTACATCAACGAAATTATAAAGCATTACCATTGAATTTATATCGTCATTTGTATAATTATATAATTGTAAAATAAAAAAAATAATAAAAAAACCCACCATTCAGCATTAGTATTGTAATTATGCAATATTATGTTAAAAACAATAGTATTACAGACATTCAGAATTTTCAAAAGTAAGGCCCGATCCAAAAAATTAACTTATAGCTAGTATACAAACAAATTAAATATCACACACTCATTTCTTTACTTTTTCTTCTCCTCTTTCTTCATTTCTTTTTCATCCTTCTTTTCTTTATCCTTCTCCTTACCGTCTTTATCCTTCTTTTCTTCCTTTTTACCTTCTTCTGCATCTCTGTTTGTGAGTTTGTTATTTATTAAATTATGCAATGCGACAATGGAACGGACCATGGCAGCTAAGTATACAACTAACATTTGATCATTGTTTTTAACATAGAAAGATTTATGGAAACTGTCATGATTGATATCTGGTAATAAATTAAATATATCTTGTAGCTGATAAATAATTTGATGGTTAATAGGCAACTTTAACTCGCTAACTTGTACTAAATAATCACGTATATCTTTCAACTGAGAATTTAAACCTTTAAGCCCTAACAATTGATTTGTAATTCTTTGCGAAAGCGTACCGACTGTAGTATCTTTAATGTCACGCAACAAATGTTCAACACCAACTTCTTCAGCTTCTTCCGCACCAATTTCGCTAGGTACATGTTCAAATGTTTTGGATGTTGGAGAACCATCGTCATGTACCTCTTCAACTGCTTGATAAGCCTCTGTCGGTAGTCCCAAATCTTTTGGCTTAGCGTCAATTATAACCAGTACCGAATTAGGACAATATCGTCTTATTAACTCGTTTATTGAGATATCATTCTGATTCAATTTGGGGCCCGTATGATACCACCCAACAACTTTTTCTCTCGCATTTACTTTCTTAAACATGCCGTACATATTCTCAAGGTAGTCGTGATCGAGAAACCAAACCGATTTATCCTTATCGTCTTCGTCAAACGGCACTGCACATAATAAAAAAATGACTATCACTCAACGATGCTGTTAAATCTTACCGGCAAAACTGTTGGAAACATCTAAAACTCCTTTAGCCCTCCAGGAACCCAAGAGTACACCCACAACCCTTTTTTGGTTACCGATCTTTCCCATTCTATTAAAATGGTCTACGACACTTAACAACACTAAAGGGTGCACGACCACTTTATTTGTCGTTGTTTCTTGACTAGGCATCGTTCAAATAAACTTATTACCGCAAGGAGACCAAATAAATGAAGTTTCTGTTTTATGAAAATGCTTAATAACCCAATGGCGGTTGTCAAATATTCATCCAAAGCCATGTTGCAAGATTTCCCCGCCTACATTTTTGCACAGGAGCTGGGTTTGCAAACTTTAACGCTTAATAATATTCTTATTTATAAAAAAAGGTGTGGAATTTGGATTTAAATCGCCTCGTGTATGCTTAATTTTAATCTAAATTTAAAGCCATTTTGGATACCACACTTATTTCTTTAGAATGAAAAACTTAACTCAATGGGGTTCACTGTGATGCTTTGGTTATACGCATACTGAATTTCGAAAGCTGAAAACGACCTTATAGTACAATGAACTACTTATTAGCCCTATGCTTTCAATACAAAATGAGTGGTCACGGATAGAGGGCACTGTAGTCGTGGATATTCGTAATCGTAATGTACATTAAACTCGCAGACTTTTGAGGTTGTTATACCAAGAGCCACGTTTCGCTGCAGCAGTATAAAATCCGAAAAGGACAGTATAAGCCCCACGTTCACAAATTGTAACCCAAGACATTTCAAATACCTACGAATCGCTCATAAACCGGACGGCTACTACGGTGATAAAACTGGAACGCTCCTACTGGCATAAGTATACAAATTTGCTCTCCTACCTAACTGCTGTTACTGTTTATTTATACGGGGTGCTTCATCTGGGGGCGAGTGAGATACTAATGTTTCGCCACGACATGTTCCTTGGTTTTGTTGTAATGTGAAATGTAACGTTATGCTCCTACTATTTATTTCAACCGGGTGATTATTTTCGGTCGTAAATTAGCTAGGGAGCGTGCACTACCATTTATTAAAATTCATCTCCGAAATGTGTTGCTGCCTGTAATGAACATGTCACGTAATTTGGGTCTAAACATGGATGCAGATCTTAAATTTACACAGCATGTCAGTGCCTGTGTAAGCAAAGCGTTTGGGACTCTAAGAAAACTGTACCCCAATAGAAATATTCTTACTCCTAAAATTAAATTGCATTTGTCTAATTCTGTGATTTTGTCCCATTTTAATTTTTGTGATGTAGTCTATGGGGCATGTATTGAACAAGTCACGGCGACGAGGATCCAAAGAGTGCAAAATGCATGCTTAAGATTTGTTTACGGTATCGGACGTAGGGATCACATCTCTCACAAAATTGTGGAAGCAGGGTGGCTTAATATGCATCAAAGGAGAATATTGCATTCATCTGTGTTCTATCATAAATTATTTTATTTCCAAACTCCTGGATACTTGCTTGACCGTTTAAGTTACCGCACGGATGTGCATAATTTGTTTTTACGACATAGGGGTCTGTTAGATATTCCCACCCACAGTACCCGTTATTTTGAAAAATCGTTTTCGTATAACGTGGTAAAAATATATAATGCTATTCCGCGGTCTCTCAAAATGCTCAGTCCATCATCATTCAAATCTAAAATGTGCCAGTTGCTAATATCAAATACATTGCCGTTATAGGTTTTGTAGCATTTCTTCTTATTTATATATATATATTTTTTTTTTTTTCTTTCTTTCTTAATGCGTGGTGAGTGTTCGTTCATTGGTGTTACTGATATATATATATATATGTGTTGCTATTATATTATGCTTGACAGGGCTGCATGGAAGATCAGGGTATTGCTACACTGAATGCAGTCCTTTCCCACATTATTCTTATTTTCTTTATTTATTTTATTTTTGTTTTCCTATTAGTTGTTTTTGTGGGAATAAACATTATTATTATTATTATGATTATTAATATTTGGCAGGGTGACTTGTTTCGAATATGTACTGTCGTATATTTGATATTGATATTTAATATCTCGATTTGACGTAGCAGAGGCTGGCTAAAGTTCAGAACTGACATACGCAGAGATATATATTTTATGTACCGTTCTTTTGTGTCTTTGAAAAGAGCCATCTTGTCGATATTGCTAATGAATTCGTTTAGTTGTATCCATTGGGATATCCTTCCTGTGTGAAATGCTCTTCTGAGAGGCCAACTCCTAGCGATTTCAAACAATGTTGGCATGTTATGACCAGAGCAACAGACTACTCGGTGTGGGATTTGGACTAGCCATCCAATATCCAAACCTATTATATGAATTTATTATGTAATGTTTTTAATGACTGTTTTTTTGTTATGTGTGTGAAATATTGATTCTTTAGGAATTCCAGCGGAGCCTGTGATTCAACATTATATTAATGTACTTGACAACCATCCTAATATGCATTCATGCCATTACAGATAACCAATTTTGTTATAAAGTTCAATATTAATTTGTTGGCTGGGTTTTTTCTTGATCAGTTCTTTTTTTCCCAGCCTATTGTTATATTTGTACTCGGTGAACTACCATTTTCTAAATTTAATCATACCAATGTAAATTATTTGGATTAAACGGTTTTTAAAGCATGTACTTGTTTTATTTGTATTCCTTACTTGGTCCTCACTCCGACAAGCAACACATATCTTGTCGCGACTTTTAAAAACACAACGTAGTAAGTGGTCCTATTTTGTTATTCAGGTGAGGTAACTAAAAAGCGACGGTTGCGCCTTTTAAGCCCCTGGTGAAATCTCGATGAACTAAAAAGCGACGGTGGCGCCATTTAAGACCCTGGTGAAATCTCGATGAACTAAAAAGCGACGGTGGCGCCATTTAAGCTCCTAGTGAAATCTCGATGAACTAAAAAGCGACGGTGGCGCCATTTAACACCCTGGTGAAATCTCGATGAACTAAAAAGCGACGGTGGCGCCATTTAAGCCCCTGGTGAAATCTCGATGAACTAAAAAGCGACGGTGGCGCCATTTAAGCTCCTGGTGGAATCTCGACGAACTAAAAAGCGACGGTGGCGCCATTTAAGCTCCTGGTGGAATCTCGATGAACTAAAAAGCGACGCTGGCGCCATTTAAGACCCTGGTGAAATCTCGATGAACTAAAAAGCGACGGTGGCGCCATTTAAGCTCGTGGTGGAATCTCGATGAACTAAACAGCGACACTGGCGCCATTTAAGCTCCTGGTGGATTCTCGATGAACTAAAAAGCGACGGTGGCGCCATTTAAGCTCCTGGGGAATCTCGATGAACTAAAAAGCGACGGTGGCGCCATTTAAGCTCCTGGTGGAATCTCGATGAACTAAAAAGCGACGGTGGCGCCATTTAAGTCCCTGGTGAAATCTCGATGAACTAAAAAGCGACGGTGGCGCCATTTAAGCCTGGGGAATCTCGACGAACTAAAAATCGACGGTGGCGCCATTTAAGCCCCTGGTGAAATCTCGATGAACTAAAAGCGACGGTGGCGCCATTTAAGCTCCTGGTGGAACCTCGACGAACTAAAAAGCGACGGTGGCGCCATTTAAGACCCTGGTGAAATCTCGAGGAACTAAAAAGCGACGGTGGCGCCATTTAAGCTCCTGGTGGAATCTCGATGAACTAAAAGGCACGGTGGCGCCATTTAAGCTCCTGGTGGAAAATCGAGGAACTAAAAAGCGACGGTGGCGCCATTTAAGCTCCTTGTGGAAAATCGACGAACTAAAAAGCGACGGTGGCGCCATTTAGGCTCCTGGTGGAATCTCGACGAACTAAAAAGCGACGGTGGCGCCATTTAAGCTCCTGGTGGAAAATCAACGAACTAAAAAGCGACGGTGGCGCCATTTAAGCTCCTGGTAGAAAATCGACGAACTAAAAAGCGACGGTGGCGCCATTTAAGCTCCTGGTGGAAAATCGAGGAACTAAAAAGCGACGGTGGCGCCATTTAAGCCCCTGGTGGAATCTCGACGAACTAAAAAGCAACGGTGGCGCCATTTAAGCTCCTGGTGGAATCTCGACGAACTAAAAAGCGACGGTGGCGCCATTTAAGCTCCTGGTGGAAAATCGACGAACTAAAAAGCGACGGTGGCGCCATTTAAGCCCCTGGTGGAATCTCGACGAACTAAAAAGCGACGGTGGCGCCATTTAAGCTCCTGGTGGAATCTCGACGAACTAAAAAGCGACGGTGGCGCCATTTAAGCTCCTGGTGGAAAATCGAGTAACTAAAAAGCGACGGTGGCGCCATTTAAGCTCCTGGTGGAATCTCGACGAACTAAAAAGCGACGGTGGCGCCATTTAAGCTCCTGGTGGAATCTCGACGAACTAAAAAGCGACGGTGGCGCCATTTAAGCTCCTGGTGGAATCTCGACGAACTAAAAAGCGACGGTGGCGCCATTTAAGCTCCTGGTGGAAAATCGACGAACTAAAAAGCGACGGTGGCGCCATTTAAGCTCCTGGTGGAAAATCGACGAACTAAAAAGCGACGGTGGCGCCATTTAAGCTCCTGGTGGAATCTCGATGAACTAAAAAGCGACGGTGGCGCCATTTAAGCTCCTGGTGGAATCTCGATAAACTAAAAAGCGACGGTGGCGCCATTTAAGCTCCTGGTGGAAAATCGACGAACTAAAAAGCGACGGTGGCGCCATTTAAGCTCCTGGTGGAATCTCGACGAACTAAAAAGCGACGGTGGCGCCATTTAAGCTCCTGGTGGAAACTCGACGAACTAAAAAGCGACGGTGGCGCCATTTAAGCTCCTGGTGAAAACTCGACGAACTAAAAAGCGACGGTGGCGCCATTTAAGCTCCTGGTGGAAACTCGACGAACTAAAAAGCGACGGTGGCGCCATTGAAGCCCCTGGTGGAAACTCGACGAACTAAAAAGCGACGGTGGCGCCATTTAAGCTCCTGGTGAAAACTCGACGAACTAAAAAGCGACGGTGGCGCCATTTAAGCTCCTGGTGGAATCTCGACGAACTAAAAAGCGACGGTGGCGCCATTTAAGCTCCTGGTGGAAACTCGACGAACTAAAAAGCGACGGTGGCGCCATTTAAGCTCCTGGTGGAAAATCGACGAACTAAAAAGCGACGGTGGCGCCATTTAAGCTCCTGGTGGAAAATCGACGAACTAAAAAGCGACGGTGGCGCCATTTAAGCTCCTGGTGGAATCTCGACGAACTAAAAAGCGACGGTGGCGCCATTTAAGCCCCTGGTGGAAACTCGGCGAACTAAAAAGCGACGGTGGCGCCATTTAAGCTCCTGGTGAAAACTCGACGAACTAAAAAGCGACGGTGGCGCCATTTAAGCTCCTGGTGGAAACTCGACGAACTAAAAAGCGACGGTGGCGCCATTTAAGCTCCTGGTGGAAACTCGACGAACTAAAAAGCGACGGTGGCGCCATTTAAGCCCCTGGTGGAAACTCGACGAACTAAAAAGCGACGGTGGCGCCATTTAAGCCCCTGGTGGAAACTCGACGAACTAAAAAGCGACGGTGGCGCCATTTAAGCTCCTGGTGAAAACTCGACGAACTAAAAAGCGACGGTGGCGCCATTTAAGCTCCTGGTGGAAACTCGACGAACTAAAAAGCGACGGTGGCGCCATTGAAGCCCCTGGTGGAAACTCGACGAACTAAAAAGCGACGGTGGCGCCATTTAAGCTCCTGGTGAAAACTCGACGAACTAAAAAGCGACGGTGGCGCCATTTAAGCTCCTGTTGGAATCTCGACGAACTAAAAAGCGACGGTGGCGCCATTTAAGCCCCTGGTGGAAACTCGGCGAACTAAAAAGCGACGGTGGCGCCATTTAAGCTCCTGGTGAAAACTCGACGAACTAAAAAGCGACGGTGGCGCCATTTAAGCCCCTGGTGGAAACTCGACGAACTAAAAAGCGACGGGGGCGCCATTTAAG
>NW_022170596.1:28012410-28215003 GCF_008802855.1 Photinus pyralis | reverse complement strand
AAAAAGAAAGTGTATATTGGAACCATTTCGATTCTTTCCAGAACGAGTAAAGTATCAAGAAGATGGAAAGGAGACCTGTCAACCAAAGCCTAAGGTTCGAATCATATGCTAGGAACTTTTTTGACAAACATTCCCAAATTTGTATTGTAACACTGCGTGCTTTGTAAAACAAACATTCCGGAGCAATTAATAAATAAGTGACTAAATAATTGACTGATTAACGTGTAATCAAAACCAATATCAAAGGAAATGAGATTGATACTTCCAACTGTAAATTACGCACGTGTAATTTACATTTCCATTTCGATTGCCAAGATGAAGTCCGTCTTCGCCTTAATTTTGCTCGTAGAGATCTTCTTTGGACAGGTACGTGCACTTGAACTTTAAATAGTTTAACCGGAAAAATTCGCAGGGGACGGCGGATGTGATAGAAGATAACAAAGAAGGCGCCATGAATTTTATAGCGCAGTGTCTGGATGAAACGGGCGTTAGTCTGGAGGAGCTTAAAGTCGCGATTAAAAGTGATAAGTTTGATTACTATCCCATCGACTTGTTCATGAAATGTTATGAAGAGACCATGTTTGCTATAGACGAACCAATTTCGCGGCACTGCGCCGAATTGAACGGATATGAATTGATGAAGTATTTAGAATGCTATCAGGACATTCTAATTGACTATCTCTCAGATTTTGCAGAAGAGATGATTAGTGTAGATCCAAAGAGAATGTGAACTAATGGTAATAAATATTCATAAGTGTGTTCGTTTTTCATTGTTCCATTCCACTTATTCTTATTGCATTTTAAAATTATAAAATATCTTGTTTGGTAGGTATACCTAGACAGTGTCGCTGGAACCAATTGAAAGATTGCCAAAATACCGCATGGTTCAAAAGGTTCCCTTTACTTTTTTGTCTTCTCAGCCGAGTTGGATTGGGTCACTGGTTCATTGGGTCGACTGAGTCAACTCATTGGGTTGAACTGGGTCACTTCATACTCTCTTCAGTTGTCCATTTTGACCCAATGACCCAGTTTGACTCAGTATTTACCTTTTTATTTAATTTTAAATATACCGACACACACGATTCAATTTGGTCTCATCTAAACAAAATGGCAGACCTATTGCCACGATACAAAAACATCGATCACAAATACCCCGTGTATAAGTATCATTACACCCTGTGTATTTAAAATCACAGTTAAAAATTCAAACATACCGCGACAAAATGGCAGACATCCCGAAATCTCTTGCACAAATTCGGTGGCTGGCCTCTTACTACTCCTATATGAAACAAATCAAAGGCGCCTAGGGCGAGGTTTCCATGGAGTTGTGGTTATGTACTGGCTACTGGGGTAGGTTACAGTACATGGACTGCTATTACCCCTATACAAAATGGGTGGGTGGATGGGGGGCATTGTGTTTTTGCGGAATACTGTAATGCCAACGTATTAACAAAACAAAAATGGAATTCCGTATTTATGTTACTGAGTTCTGCGTTATTTAAAAAATGAAACCGAACACCTTTAGTGAAAGGTTTTTTTTTGTTTCAGGCTAGTTTACGTTTACATTGCGACAAGTCAAGCTGTTTATCGCGTTTTTCTACATTAGCCGCTTAAAATTCATTAGTTTCAAAACGATCAATCATGGAAGCATAACTTCCGTAAGTCTCACAGCGATATTTTGCGCCAAAAGTTTCATAACCCACAAATGCCATCAGGTTTACCAAGAAAAAGTAAGCAACTTATTTCTCATCTTGTTTTTTATTTTGAACGAGAAAGAGATAATGATGGTCCACTTTTACCAGTCGCGGCAGATATTTGGGTAACTGATGATTCAGATTAATGTTTTCCGGTTTATTCGGATACCAAGCTTATCAAGTTTATCCCCCTTGCGACATTCATCAACCAACTGGAACGATGTAAGTTAATGTTTTGGGAAAAAATATGACGTTCCTAGAATCTTAAAATTCGTGACCCGATTTTGAAATGTTTTGTGGGTTTTTCCCATTTGTTGTCTTTGCTAATTTAGTTCGTGTATTTGCGTGAGCTATTCTAGGGTTTTTGTCCCGAAGAAGGTTTCCCTGATATCGATTGGTTGTGTGCGTAATATATTTTATATGCACAAAATTTCGATTCGATTACCATTAGTGTATAAAAAGAGCCGTTAGTTTTAATACCGACTGCTACACAGCTTCGAAAGTACTGCGAAACGTTCATCGTTTTGACATGAAAGTAACGGTAGCTCTGCTCTCTGAGTACGGAGTAAGTCAAGATCGCAGTCGCTTCTCGATTTCTGATATTAAGTACTGCGGGCGTTGTTATTACAAAAAAAAACGATTTTTTTTTATGTTTCCTTCACGCCCAAATAATAATGTCCACCTTGTCAGCAAAAGATCGTAACATAGGTAAGAAGTCGTGGATTTAATGGGTATCCTACCCAAAATGCAGCACGCTCTGTATGGTTGCCTACATACGTATTCTCTTCCATTGACTGCATGATGCTATGTAAACATACTTAATGATGACGTCATAATAACCTATAACGTGCGCGCAAACTAAGTAAAATCCTATTAAAGTGAAAATCAAGAGTCTGTGGCCCTGCGTCATTGATTTGTTAATTAATTTCGGACATACGTTCGAACAATGCAGCGTGTAACAAGTGTTCGAAATCTCAAAAATCGTGTCTCATTCGACAACGTCGGACAGACTCGTTTTATCCTAGAATATACATACCAAGGTGATGTATTTTACCCCTGATTTTACCATATTTTACTTGCAATTAGCAGTTCATACTGTATAGTGTAAATGGATCCCTAAAAAAATTGGCAACATAATTTGTACCAAACGGAGTTCCTGAAGAAACCCGTGAAGCAACCAAAAAAAAAGTATGTGCATGCCGTGTGGTGAAAAACGTGCGTCACGGCGGAAGTTTTACCCGCAAGTAACGCTAATTACTATTACTAAATTCATATTTTTGTCAATTATTAATTTACATCAATCAACTAATTTAGTGCATTTACACTATATAAATTAATTAATTTCGATACGCGAAGCAATATAATTTAAGGGCTGTTTATGAATCTTCGGACCTAATCCATAAAAAAAATTGCTGTGGCGAGCATAGATACACTCGCACATGCGCGATTCTGCCCTTTGGTGTCTAAGAATATGCGTACCAAATTTGGTTCCAATCGGTCCAGCCATTTCGCCGAAAATGAGAGTAGAGATTGACAGACCGACCGATTCGGATTCCTGGTGCTTAAAATCGTCTATTTTCGTAAAAAAAAGTGGGGGGTAATTGTTTACCCCAATGCAGTACCTCCCTTAGTAACGTGCGGGTGGTAAAAAGGAAGCCATTGTGGGTACTTTGTTCTTTTATCTGGATTTAAGGAATAAAAAATGATAATATTCCAACAAATAGTCGCCAGATCCAGATACTATACAGGGTGTCAATTTTTTTTAACCTCTCCTCGGGTGTCCTAGATTATCCTTAGAAGCTACAATTCCCAAAGATACTTTAATTTTAAATAAATTCCGGTTTAAATTTAGCAACTTGGCTCCAATTTAACCAACATCTTAGTGAGTACAGAGCACCCTGTATATTACTCTTACTAAATTGGTATTACGTAAAAAATCTGATATCAGTAAATATAGAAACCCGAAACGACAAAAAGATAGGGTATCGTTTATCACTCGTTTCAAGAGTTTTATTGTTGTTTACCCAAAGCATAATTTCCAAAATTAAGAAAGTGTTTAAACTACGCGAGAGAGAGAGAGAGGAAATATATACGCTGTTAATTTCTTCTGAGGTGTAGTTCGTCGAGACAGCCACAAAGAAGTCGCCATACATTGAAGTTGAGGAATTTCGAAAGTACCAAATCCCTTAAAAATGAGCATGTTCTGTGACTAATCAATGCAGACAGAATAGGAAAGTGTTTAATTCGATGCTATCATAGTTATAGATTTCTCTTCTAAAATATAGCAAAATACTGTCCAGTACAAACACGATCTCCATAACAAAGTGAATAAATAGTTTGACTCACCCTTTGTTTCATCCACATTACTCTCAAGGCATCTTCCCCAGTGTTCAATAAATACTCGTAATGTGCCATTAGCATAACAATCACCCCCTGAAATGTTTTGCCAAGCTAATACTACAAACAAAATTTGTTTTGAATTTTTATTTTTGTCAGTGATACACGATTCTAGTATGGAGTTGGATAAGATTAAACCTCTTGAAAGCGATATAAAGGCCCTTGTTGAGCAAACGTTCCAGTATCGACACTGACCACAATGAGATTACTCCTACTATTTGTTATTTTGGGCCTTTTTGCAGCATCCGTTATGGCTGCTTGTCCCGAACATCCGGCTAAGGACCCAAAATGTAGATGTGAAGAGCCTGGAACTTCAGATCGACCTTCCTGGTAAGTCACGTTACTTGTTCAACATTTAGACGTTGCTAATGGAACGATATTGAAATCAAAAGTATTTCTTCCCATAGTAACATCAGATTTTTGTTACCTATAAAATATGTAACACGCTCAAACTTTAATCAATTTTCCGTTACAGTGGATCGTGCAGGACAAAGAAGATCCGGGTGGGAATCATACACTGCAGTGATTAATCAGGGAAAAGTTGCTGAATCGAAACTTAAAAATTGGTTACAATAATACATTGAAAATAAACGTATGAAGATTAGTCAATAGTATTTTTTTTATTTAAAATTTATTTAGTAATCCCATTTCAATCAAATTTTTGTTGGATTTTAAGTTCTACTAGCTGTACATTAAAGTACATTAAAGATGCAACAAAAAATATCAGTGGTTTGCGGTTCTAGCCCTTGCGTTAAGGGATAAAAAGATGGAATGGGAAAATTAATCAGCATAACATTCTCAATAACGGTGCCCATTAAGCGACTTTCTATCTCTTACGGTCTACGAGATTCCCATAGATAGTGGAAATGAAAAAGAACTGCCTGTATTAATAGTCAAGTAATTCTATGCCAAAAAGCGTCAAGTAGAATAATTAGTTCGTGTAGTTCCGAGTGACTTCGATGCCGCTGGAGGAAGGGGAGGGGTTGAAGGTACAATTTTGCGGGTTTTCAGTATATCTCGAAAATGGTAGGTCGTAGGAAAAAATCCAAAGCTCATAAAATTTTCTACAATTTTACTTTTATACATTTTTTCCAAAAAACCCATCGCTCCCTCAGCAGATGGCATATGCAATGGCAAAAAATGGCTTGAAAAATTTCGAAGTTCAGCAGTTATTGGAAAAATCACCCCCTCCAGAACCATGGGGTTGGAAATGAAGATGGATACCTTCATCCAGTAAGGAACACAGCTCCATCATCTCCAAAGGGAATTTTAAAAGTCATTTTTTGCCGTTGTTCTACTAACAACTAAGGTACTTGCTGTGGGTGCAAGAAGGCTATCATATTTTACACCATTGCCTGTGCGAACTGCAAAGGAAGTTGTTTTAACTCTCCACCAATGTTAACAGAAGATAAGAGGACGCAGATGGTCCTCATAGAGAGGAATTGTACGTACATTAGAATTGGACAATATTATGGCCAGAGCTGGGCAGAATACTTTCAAAAAGTATTTGAATACTAAATACTTTTACGTCCAGCACAAGCGAATACTAGATACAGATACATTGAAAAGTATTCAAATACTTGAATATTTGAATAACTTAAAAGTACTGCCTTTTTTTGAGGCCAAAAAAAAATGTCTGAGATCGAGATCGATTGAGAGTCCATAATTTCAAACAGTTTGAAGATTGGGCTACTAGATCAAAAGTTACAGCCCTTTGAATTTTTTTTCGAAATTTGTTTTTTGTCCATAACTTTTTATTGAGAGGTCTAATCGAAAAAGTACGAATTGTTTTGGATTCTACGCACCAAAATTAATAAGAAAAAGTGTTTTCCCGAGAAATTTTTGTGTAGTCGATTTTTGGTAAAAAAGGAAGGTTATACACTGCCTTTTTTTGAGCCCCGAAAAAAAAATTGTCTCAGATCGACCCGGGAAAAAAATTTTCTTATAGAATGTGGCCTGTAGAATCCATAATTTCAAACAGTTCCAAGATTGGGCTACTAGTTCAAAAGTTACAGCCCTTTGAATTTTCTTTCGAAATTTGTTTCTAGTCTATAACTTTTGATTGAGAAGTCTGATCGAAAAAGTACGAATTGATTTGGATTCTACGCACCCAAATTAAAAAGAAAAAGTGTTTTTCCGAGAAATTTTGGTGTAGTCGATTTTTGGTAAAAAAGGAAGGTTATACACTGCCTTTTTTTGAGCCCCGAAAAAAAAATTGTCTCGGATCGACCCGGGAAAAAAATTTTCTTATAGAATGTGGCCTGTAGAATCCATAATTTCAAACAGTTCCAAGATTGGGCTACTAGTTCAAAAGTTACAGCCCTTTAAATTTTCTTTCGAAATTGGTTTCTAGTCTATAACTTTTGATTGAGAAGTCTGATCGAAAAAGTACGAATTGTTTTGGATTCTACGCACCAAAATTAATAAGAAAAGGTGTTTTCCCGAGAAATTTTGGTGTAGTCGATTTTTGGTAAAAAAGGAAGGTTATACACTGCCTTTTTTTGAGCCCCGAAAAAAAAATTGTCTCAGATCGACCGGGAAAAAAAATTTTCTTATAGAATGTGGCCTGTAGAATCCATAATTTCAAACAGTTCCAAGATTGGGCTACTAGTTCAAAAGTTACAGCCCTTTGAATTTTCCTTCGAAATTGGTTTCTAGTCTATAACTTTTGATTGAGAAGTCTGATCGAAAAAGTACGAATTGTTTTGGATTCTACGCACCAAAATTAATAAGAAAAAGTGCTTTCCCGAGAAATTTTGGTGCAGTGGATTTTTGGCAAAAAAGGAAGGTAATACACTGCCTTTTTTTGAGGCAAGTAAAAAAAATTGTCTCAGATCGACCCGAAAAAAAAATTTTTCTTATAGACTGTGGCCTGTAGAATCCATAATTTCAAACAGTTCCAAGATTGGGCTACTAGTTCAAAAGTTACAGCCCTTTGAATTTTCTTTCGAAATTGGTTTCTAGTCTATAATTTTTGATTGAGAAGTCTGATCGAAAAAGTACGAATTGTTTTGGATTCTACGCACCAAAATTAATAAGAAAAAGTGTTTTCCCGAGAAATTTTGGTGAAGTCAATTTTTGGTAAAAAGGAAGGTTATACACTGCCTTTTTTTGAGGCCCGCAAAAAAAATTGTCTCAGATCGACCCGGAAAAAAATTTTTCTTATAGAATGTGGCCTGTAGAATCCATAATTTCCAACAGTTCCAAGATTGGGCTACTAGTTCAAAAGTTACAGCCCTTTGAATTTTCTTTCGAAATTGGTTTCTAGTCTATAACTTGATTGAGAAGTCTGATCGAAAAAGTACGAATTGTTTTGGATTCTACGCACCAAAATTAATAAGAAAAAGTGTTTTCCCCAGAAATTTTGGTGCAGTCGATTTTTGGTAAAAAAGGAAGGTTATACACTGCCTTTTTTTGAGGCCCTCAAAAAAATTGTCTCAGATCGACCCGGGAAAAAATTTTTCTTATAGAATGTGGCCTGTAGAATCCATAATTTCAAACAGTTCCAAGATTGGGCTACTAGTTCAAAAGTTACAGGCCTTTGAATTTTCTTTCGAAATTGGTTTCTAGTCTATAACTTTTGATTGAGAAGTCTGATCGAAAAAGTACGAATTGATTTGGATTCTACGCACACAAATTAATAAGAAAAAGTGTTTTCCCGAGAAATTTTGGTGTAGTCGATTTTTGGTAAAAAAGGAAGGTTAATAATATCTGCCTTTTTTTGAGCCCAGGAAAGAAAAATTGTCTCAGATCGACCCGGAAAAAAATTTTCTTATAGAATGTGGCCTGTAGAATCCATAATTTCAAACAGTTCCAAGATTGGGCTACTAGTTCAAAAGTTACAGCCCTTTGAATTTTCTTTCGAAATTGGTTTCTAGTCTATAACTTTTGATTGAGAAGTCTGATCGAAAAAGTACGAATTGTTTTGGATTCTACGCACCAAAATTAATAAGAAAAAGTGTTTTCCCGAGAAATTTTGGTGTAGTCAATTTTTGGTGAAAAAGGAAGGTTATACACTGCCTTTTTTTGGGGCGCGAAAAAAAAATTGGCTCAGATCGACCCGGAAAAAAAATTTTCTTATACAATGTGGCCTGTAGAATCCATAATTTCAAACAGTTCCAAGATTGGGCTACTAGTTCAAAAGTTACAGCCCTTTGAATTTTCTTTCGAAATTGGTTTCTAGTCTATAACTTTGGATTGAGAAGTCTGATCGAAAAAGTACGAATTGTTTTGGATTCTACGCACCAAAATTAATAAGAAAAAGTGTTTTCCCGAGAAATTTTGGTGCAGTCGATTTTTGGAAAAAAAGAAGGTTATACACTGCCTTTTTTTGAGGCCCGCAAAAAAAATTATTGTCTCAGATCGACCCGGAAAAAAATTTTCTTTTAGAATGTGACCTGTAGAATTCATAATTTCAAACAGTTCCAAGATTGGGCTACTAGCTCAAAAATTACAGCCCTTTGAATTTTCTTTCGAAATTGGTTTCTAGTCTATAACTTTTGATTGAGAAGTCTGATCGACAAAGTACGAATTGTTTTGGATTCTACGCACCAAAATTAATAAGAAAAAGTGTTTTCCCGAGAAATTTTGGTGTAGTCGATTTTTGGTGAAAAAGGAAGGTTATACACTGCCTTTTTTTGAGCCGAAAAAAAAATTGTCTCAGATCGACCGGGAAAAAAAGTTTTCTTATAGAATGTGCCCTGTAGAATCCATAATTTCAAACAGTTCGGAGATTGGGCTACTAGTTCAAAAGTTACAGCCCTTTGAATTTTCTTTCGAAATTGGTTTCTAGTCTATAACTTTTGATTGAGAAGTCTGATCGAAAAAGTACGAATTGTTTTGGATTCTACGCACCAAAATTAATAAGAAAAAGTGTTTTCCCGAGAAATTTTGGTGTAGTCGATTTTTGGTAAAAAAGAAAGGTTATACACTGCCTTTTTTTGAGGCCCGAAAAAAAAATTGTGTCAGATCGACGCGGAAAAAAATTTTCTTATAGAATGTGGCCTGTAGAATCCATAATTTCAAACAGTTCCAAGATTGGGCTACTAGTTCAAAAGTTACAGCCCTTTGAATTTTCTTTCGAAATTGGTTTCTAGTCTATAACTTTTGATTGAGAAGTCTGATCGAAAAAGTACGAATTGTTTTGGATTCTACGCACCAAAATTAATAAGAAAAAGTGTTTTCCCGAGAAATTTTGGTGCAGTCGATTTTTGGTAAAAAAGGAAGGTTATACACTGCCTTTTTTTGAGGCCCGAAAAAAAAATTGTCTCAGATCGACCCGGAAAAAAATTTTCTTATAGAATGTGGCCTGTAGAATCCATAATTTCAAACAGTTCCAAGATTGGGCTACTAGTTCAAAAATTACAGCCCTTTGAATTTTCTTTCGAAATTGGTTTCTAGTCTATAACTTTTGATTGAGAAGTCTGATCGAAAAAGTACGAATTGTTTTAGATTCTACGCACCAAAATTGATAAGAAAAAGTTGAATACTTTAAAGGATTTGAATACTAAAAAGTATTTAGAAAATCGAATACTGCCCAGCTCTGATTGTATGTATAAATAAATTCGGTCCGTGCATTTTAAACAATGCTTTTTACCACGTGTTTCCCATAACGCATTCATTTATATGTGCTTTTAGTGCATTTTTATAGCCCCCTCAGGTCCAGACTGTTGAAATGCTTGTAATTTTAGCTACTAAAAGAATAAAATCGCATTAAATGTGCGGGTCGTTTCCGAAACATTAAAATTAAAATCTCCATTATTTGAGCCGTGGGGTAAATGTTTCAAAAAATAATAAAATTGTCGTAATTTCAGATTTTCGCATTTTATATTCGAAAATTAAAATCCGTAAGGCCTATTTGCCTTCGAAAGTAATAATGTTTAATAATGAAGTCGTAAAATGAGATTTTTTTTCTTTCCCCCCGAAATAAACAGAGAAACTAATTTTCCGGTTTGCCGATCTGGTTCGGGGGAAGCTTTCGAATTTTTACAACGAAAGCTCGTTTGTAAATCTTGTCTTTTGTAATAACGACGATTATTCATTTGACACCTTCCGGCGGCACCGGTGGGAAGTGGTGGCGCGTTTTAAAATTGTCGAAGGGCTTAATTCTGATTTAACGGCGTTCCGTCCAAATCTAACCGTTTATATCTTGATATGTGAAATTTATTGGACCGCATCGAATTTTTTCCTCCTTCGTTTTATTTTCTTTTTTATTGTACTTTTGATTTACTCCTTCCATTCTTTTTTTTTATAGTTGACGATGTTTGTAAATAATTTCTTTTTCTCTCCGTTGGCGTGCCGCTTCTGTGGGAGCAATCGGAAAAATTTCATTTTCTTTTTGCTTCCTTCCACAATAAACACGTCTTGGAAGTAGATTTCGGGGGCACAATTTATATCACCGCCTCGGCTGACAAGCGGGCGTACAGTCTAACGTTGATTTACAATTCCCTTATGTTTGTAGGACCGGTGCGTCCGGAATCCTTTACTCGTCTTCCTCCACCGCTTCATCCCGCCTCCATGGCGGATCCGCACCTATCCTCCGGGGACAACACGGAATGCGTCCCGAACACGACATCGGAAGATGAACTTGTTGAAGTCGACGTGGTGATCGACGACGACGACGAGGACTCCGAAATTCTGCAGCGTTTGGCGACGCGCCACTACTACAGTTATACGACGGCGCTGGGTGTCACCGTCGGCGTCGGTTGTCTACTGCTAGTGCTCAACATGTTAATCTTCGCCGGCATTTACTATCAAAGAGACAGAGATCGCCGTCGCAAAAATCGAAACCGCGCGTGCCGCACGAACTCCTCGCCATCCACCGAGAACATCCCCATGTCCCAACGGCCGGCGACGCCCGTCGGCTCCTCTCGACCCCAGTCGCCCGCAATCTGCCACAACGAAAAGCAGGAGTTACCCCCGTGCTATACGATGACAAAAAATTCAAATCTACCGGACGCGCCCCCGCCACCCCGACAAAACACACTGCCAAGAAAGCCGACGATAGACAAACCGGCGCCACCTATGCGAACTTCGAGCAACCCGCCCGGCGGCACCGTCAAAAAGAGAGTGCACATCCAGGAGATATCCGTATAGCAATCACTGAACAGGGAGTTTCCCAATTCGAATCCTAAACCAGACGTGACCCCCGAACACGAAACTTTGGATTTAAATGACTGTGATTTAGTGTCTGTCCAATTATAACATGAGACTAATTGTGTCGTTTTATTTGTTGATTACTAACTGATCCGTTATAGCGTATACAGAGTGGTTTTTATTGGACTACCTACTCTTGTGGCACCCTGCGACTGCTCAAGCTCAACGCCAAAGGAAACACCACTCTTCCACTTCAATTATCTACGTGGTTTTATACAAATGTTTTTGTTATGAGATGTTCGTAGATTTAATTCCTCCCCCTACCCCCCCTGTTAACCTACCTATCTATGATGAGGTGTTTTACTCAATTTTACTGAAAATTTCTATAGTTGATTGATATATCGTTGATAAAGAAATTTTATAAACTGTCACTGTTCATTATGTACCTAATTCATTTGTAAATAATATACGTCTGTTTTTTGTAAATAAAAATTAACAAATATTTATACATAGTGAACGTTCAATGTATTAAACAATTTTGTTATAAACGCCCTGTACAACATTATTTACGATTTCTATGTTTTAGGAGCGAACATCTCAGTGACGTGAACACCGTTCGTAAGCTGTTCAGCACCATTACGTTTGTAATTTTTCAGGTATTATACAGGGCGTCCATTTTTCGAGCGCCACTCTCGCTTATCTTAAAAGATCGAATGTTGTCCAAATGACGGCAAAGTTGAAATTATCGTGGTGAATAATAATCTGAAAAGAAATTTAAAATATCTTCAATAGTTTTGAAAATATCGCAAAGAAAGTGTCACGTGACATCTTTAATTTTTCTTATGGACGCCATTTTGAATTTCTTTTGTTCTCTTTACAACGATTTATCATATGTGGTGGTTTTGTATCACATGCAATTTTTGGAAAAACAAAACGTTCCTTCTTTTGTTGTGAAACAAAAGTTTTGACAGTTTGATCCACCTGTATGGTTGCGGCGGTGGCAGGAACTAGTTGTGTTGAGAAAATGCAATTTTCATCTGAACATAATTGAACCTTTGTTTTGTTTTTTCAAGGCACTCTTTGTTACTAAACCACCATGTGTGGTACATTGTTGTAAAGACAAAAAAAGACGCAATCTCAAAATTCAAAATGGAGTCCATAAGAAAAAATAAGTTATTACGGGTTTCTCGGGCATTTTGAAAATTATTAAAAAGGAATCCCATATTCGAATTCTTAATAATCGGCGCATTAATTACTTTGACTGTAACATACACAGTGCCCGAGATAAGGAAGGCCCCTATGGCTATTCTAGAAAGGGTAAGGAATACAAATTTGCGTTATAAAGTAGTAGCATGCTATATTTATCGATGTTTTCTTTCTTGTTAGATGATTCATTTTGCCTTTGTGGGTACTTCCCTCCGACAAAGCGTTTTTGAGATATTCGCTCGTAAAGTTTTGACATCGACAATAGATATATTTCTTCCAGACGTCCCAATCGCTCTTTGTGAGTACCATCCTCCCTTCAACAATCTGTTCTTGGGGTATAATGAATTATTTACGATAAGGAGTTCAGGGTTGGTACAAATTAAGTCCTTTCGTTGGGACCTTTAATTGGAATACCATGAAAAATGAAATTTCAACCCCCTCCCTCCTCCACTCGACCACCTACTGATCTCAGAAAGAAGTCGCGCAGGAAAGTTATATTTTGTGCAAACCAATTCATTTCGGTGAGACTTTCCATTAGAATTCAATGAAGAGTAAAACGTGTGCCCCCCCCCCCTTCCAAAAATTTGACTTGCCACCACTAAAGGGCATTCGTATACAAATTCTGAGATCAGTTGGTTGTCGCATGTAGAAGTTACGCACGTTTTACTTTCAAATACAGCATTTCAGGAAATAATTAATGCAGAGGAGGGGGGGGGGCTCCCCCCTGAGACTGCAAAATTTGTTGGCCGTCTGGCACACCTTCAAGGTATGGGCTACATATTGCAAAAAATTCCAGGGCTCTACGACCATCCTCCGAAAAGTGTGTAGCTCAAAACCGCAGAAGTGCGTCCGGACAGACGGACGGACAAAACGCAAACAATAGCACATTTTTTTAAATCTTAGTTAATGCACAACGCACGCGATCATTCCTTTGGGAAATCTCCTTTTCTTGAATAAGACATACGTTCGGTTTCGGCGGCTGCGCCGTCTCACCTCACACCCCGCTGTACTTCTTACCGAGTTATTTATACGGGGTGTTAATAAATACTAAGTCGTTACACCCGCAAACGACAGTTGAAGCTATTCTTAGTTGCAATTTTTGATTTGGTGTCCCGGTTTTCGAAAAATCCTCATAACTCCCTTACTTTAAGGACTATTGCAAGAAACAAAAATTGTCAAAACTCTAGAATATTTATGTTTGCAATTGTTTTTTTATTTTTTCAAGTAGCAAAAGAAAATCTAAGCCCTTGAAGGCTTTCAAAAATTACCAAAGCTCTCCTATAATCGTCTGTTCCTTGTGGTGACCTGACTTTTGGGACGGGGATCTGCACTGTCTGCTGTTATTTCTTGGGGACCAAGTTCCTGATCCATACCTCCTGAATTAATTCGTGTAGGTCCTTTATTCTGATGCGTATTGTAGTAATTCGGTCTGGACCCTATCCTGCCCTGGCATTTTCCTCTTTTTCAGTCTTCCTACTATCTCCATTATTTTTTCAACGTGGTAGGTGGCGGTAGTGTCCTGTAGTCGTGCTCCTCCAATAGCTGGACCTGTGGTTCTTGTTCCTCCTTCAGAAGCTTCTCCCATGCTGTCATTGGTACATATTCTTTGGTTCCTCCTTCTGCTTAGTGAGCTCTGGGTTTACTTTGTTTAATTTAGTAAAGAACTCGTCAACTTTTAGACACGAGGCAGGTCCAGGCTTAATTAAAACTTACATTCGAAGCGAGAGGAGTACCATGCCGAGAACAGCATGAGTGTAGTCACGTGGAACGTACAAGGGGCAAACGACCCAATGAAAAGGAAAGTAATTGACGACGAATTAAGAAAACAGGAAACCAAAGTAACAAGTGGGATGGCTGCGACAAGGAACTATGACTGACGGAAAGGAGGAGGGAACAAGGAGAGAACCTGCAGAGGCATAGAAGACTAACGGTTATAGCGAAGAAGAAGGAAAGGACAGAGAGCAAAGCGGGAGAACTGAATAGTGGGATTTGGACCTTCTGACAAGGGAAAGGAAAGAAAGGAAGTGTATAGATGGGAGCAGGACATCAGAAACAAAAAGGGGGAAGGGAGACCATCCTGCAACAAGATCGCCGAAACACTCAAGGAAGCAGCAGGGAAAACACTTGGGGGACATAAAACGCTCTCGTTTAATTATACAGGGTTGGTCATTAAGACGTGGCACATCAAAGTTTCATTTTTGTTATCGGAACACCCTGTACATTATTCGATATTTTAATTCTTCTCTCAATTAGAAGCAGAATAAGAATAATAATAATCCCCTGTGGGTTCGGGGATAGAATTGGCCCACTTCCGTCCTGGAGATCGTAAAAGGCGATCAGAGGGCACTAAAGACGAGTCCAATCGCCTTTGGTACTTACCTACCCCTTTTCTACTCTCCTATCCTTTTTTTCAGATTCCTTTTATCCACAAGTTGTCTTTATTTTAAAGATTCCGAAATTTCTATGTACCTATGTACAGGGTGGTCAAATAAGAATGCGAGGTACTGTATCTGGGAACCTGTCCATCGTAGAGGCTTGCGGTAAAAAAATTTATTACTAAAACGGCCACGAGAAAAACCTGGAAAATATTTTTAAGTTTCTGCAATGGCCGCTAGGGGGCGTAACTGCAATCTGGAATTTAAAAAAGTGATTTTTCTGTAAATTCCGCTATATTAACCTAACAAAAAATGTCCGGTCTTTGAAGACGACGATAATCTGAACCTTTTTTGTTTGACAATTTTCCTGTATCTCTAAAAATGAAGTGGTGGGGGGTATTCAAAGGTTTCCGTAAAGAACACCCTGTATCTTCGAAACGACTGAGCCGATTTTAACAAACTCGGGTTAATTGAAAGGGGTTATTCTTCGGCTACAAATATTATAATATTTGAAGTTTTGTTAGTTTCACATATCGCCGCTTGAGGGCTTTTTTCGACATTCCGACAGAAATGGTTAATTTTCTCAAAAAAATTAAATGCGTTGGTTTGATTTTTTTTTTCATGAAAAAGTAGCTAAATGATGCCTAAACAAGCTCGCGAAAACCGCATCTCGATATCTTGTTCCTAACCTAAAATTTAGGCCAAAGAAAATTTTATACCCTCAAAATTTTATTTTTTTAAGCTAATTTTTCCGGAATTATTTTTATTATATAATTTGTGGCCCTAAGGTGGATCGATTTAAAAAATAAAGCTTTTAATGCCGCCGTAAATGCCCAAAATGCTGGTCATCACGATATAAAAATATATATCTCAAGATATCGAGATGCTGTTTTCGCGAACTTGTTTAGGCATCCTGTAGCGACTTTTCATGAAAAAAAAATCGAACCAATGCATTTAATTTTTTTGAGAAAATTAACCATTTCTGTCGGAATGTCGAAAAAAGCCCTCAAGCGGCGATATGTGAAACTAACAAAACTTCAAATATTATAATATATGTAGCCGAAGAGAAGAATAGCTCTTTTGAACTAACCCGAGTTTGTTTAAATCGGCTCAGCCGTTTCGAAGATACAGGGTGTTCTCTACGGAAACCTTTGAATACCCCCCGCCACTTCATTTTTAGAGATACAGGAAAAATTGTCAAACAAAAATTGTTCAGATTATCGTCAAAGACTTCAAAGACCGGACATTTTTTTGTTAAGTTAATATAGCGGAATTCACAGAAACATCACTTTTTTAGATTCCAGATTGCAGTTACGCCCCCTAGCGGTCATTTCAGAAACTTAAAAATATTTTCCAGGTTTTGCTCGTGGCCGTTTTTAGTAATAAATTTTTTTACCGCAAGCCTCTACGATGGATAGATTCTCAGATACAGTAGCTCGCATTCTTAGTTGGCCACCCTGTACATATTTTAACGAAATTGTGTGATGCCTCTATAACCATAAGCTTCATACGAAAAACCACCTCGATTATAAAGTTATGGTGCTTTTAATTTCCGTACGCTGCGCCCCTATCATAGGGGATGATAGCACTTAGAAGGTATTTGAATCACTGTGTAATTATGGCGCTTTCGAATACAATTATCAAATAAGAAAAGTGGGCTTACTTCAGTTTAACCCCTTTCATTCCATACAAAAAGGGATGAATATTTCAACCCCCTATTGTAGTGACTATTCTAAAACTATATCGCTTTCGAACATAATTTACAAATCAATATGAACATAAATATTATTAATGTTTTAACGCCTTTTTGAAAAAAGTTGTGCTTATACAGGGTGTCCATTATATTATGTATGGACTATAGTAGGTATCTCGGTCAATATCGAATGTAGGTATGCAAAATTTTTCTATATGAAAGTTATTAAAATTGTCTATCACTTACTAGGGCAATATTAATATTCAGTAAACTTCACGCTAACAAATAAATATAACAGCATCTTTGGAAATGTGTTCTTCAATCCCATCATTTATAAAAGTGATAGATGTGTTGCCTATCCAACTGGCTGAAATTACAAGCTAGCATTTGTTTCAGACGGTTCTGAGCTCGAGGGTGTATTCGAAAATCCACCGTCGCTCACCATCACCATCTACCGTCGACTTTCCGAACGACGCCGACTGTTTAGATCTTTAACTTCTTCTGGGACGCATTCCAGTGCGCAGTAAAAACGGTCCGTTCGAGGAAAATCAATAAACATGGCGGTTTCTGTGTTCGTAACTCGTTAACAGCCAGATGTTTTTTGAAAATCCGGTGAGTACCTCGCTTGTATTACGCGTAAACTGGCGGCAACCGAAAGAAAACTTAACGCGAACGCCTGTTTAATTAACTTTCGACGCTGTTAAGCGGCGGAACGCCTCAAATCCGATGACATATTCAAACGTGACTTTGGCATGTGGGCGTTATCTGTCAAAATTTTTCTGCTTAATACAAAAATAAGGCCGAATAGCTGGCTTAACTCATTAATTAAACTGGCAATTAAACTCGTTAGCGATTCGGCTCGGTTTAGAAATGCGGTTGCCTGTCCAGTCCCCGTTCGAGCTTTCGATTTTGTGTGTGTTTCTAGGTAAACCCAATCTGGGATTTGTTTATTTTTAAGTTGGAAGTCGACCGGCGTGTATGGGAAATTGTCCCCGCAAATTAATAACAAAACGCGTTTACGTCATTCGTTAATTTGGAAACGTGCGAATTTCGCCAGTGGCGTATCCGTACAGGGGGTGGCTTACAGGTGTAGGTCACGTACGTCCTTGGAGGGCAGTACCCTTCGTCCATTCGCTGGCAAATGGAACCTACTTTCAAATTATAGGTTCACAAGAATCAATGACCTTTTTCTAGAAAGCTGATACAAAATAACACTAATCGGCAATGATATCTTCTCGAGTTGAAAGCTTAACACATTATAATTGATTAATTGATTCTTTAATATCGCACTTTGTTTCATTTGATGCAAGACTCCAATTTGTTACAATGTAGCTCGAAGTGAACGGAATGCAGTCTGTAAGTACTTTCGGATTCTGTGCCTGAGTACTTGTAGGTGCACTCGTCAAATTCTGTACAGTACGTTCGTGTAGTGATGCAAAATAAGTTCATTTACCTCGTAATACACGGCTTAGTCCGTGTGAAAGTATGGCAAACCGCCGCGCGGGATTATTTCGATTGCCTTAATAACGTCCCTCATTGTTTATCGTAATCGGGGGGGAAACGTCTGCGAAATCGATTTGGGTACAATTTTAATTACGAACGTCAATTATGTCACAAGTTAGATTGACTGAGAACCAATCTGAGTTGAAGGAAGACGAAGAATTCAGAAGTCAAAGGGCGTTGGCCCCAAGGGGTTGTCAGGGAATTACCCTAAAAGAAATCTGTCGTTTTTCTACTTGTTTTGTTGCAACTATGACATGATGTTTGAAATCGTTTCAGACATTCAATAAAAAAAAACCCATCGTGTGTGTGTGTGGGGGGGGGGGGGTCGTTGATAAATTAGGGAACATTTGGGATCCTGGGCTTAATCATCTTTACCATCCCTTGCGATTTTTTTTGATTTCCCAAAGGCCACATTCAAAGGTAAAAGCAAATCTCCACGAGACCTTTGAATTTAGCGTCAATCTCTTTCTAGCACCAGGCAAGCGCAATAACGTACGTTGAACGCCAAAGTCAGATACATATCACAGGCCTCGTGGATTCTTCGCGAAAAAAATGCATTAATTTCGTTTGCCTATGGTGCGTTCAATCTGGGACACACGGTATATAACATACCAGGTGATTAAATCATCTTTTTTGGAAAAAAGTTGCATACCTAAAGGCCCCCCCCCCCCTTCGCCTTGATCTTGGTCTTCACGGTCAACTCCAGGACCCCTAATTTTGAGCTCGGAAGTGAAAAGAGCGGGCTCTTGGGTCTATAATGGTAGGCATCACCAGATATGACCCAAATATATACAGGGTGATATCCTACTTGAGTACCCTAGCCACCGTTTGGGTGAGAGATATTGTAATCCCTGGTGATGAGCTGTTAGAAGTGAGGGTGCGTTAGGGGAGTATTTGCATAATAGGACACTTGGGTCGGAAAATACTAAAATAAGCGGTGCCAAGCCAAATTTACCTCTAATTCTCGCCGCACTGAGGGTAGCGCAACCCAACCGCCGGCGCTCACACACGGAGCCGATCTCAGGACGGCCGCATTGCTGGCTGACACTTGATTCAGAATTTTGTTTTTAAACCCACGAAATCCCAGTCCTGCAACGACGCGTATCAATAATAAACACTATTATGGCAATTAGATTAAATAATAGTTGGCTAGATGCTAGGAAGCAATTTGAGAAAAACCCCAACCGTGGCCACGTTGAACAACTTGTAAACCTTATTGACTTTTGAACGTCGTTTTCCTCCTTCCGCCTCCCATGTCGCATTTCCTCGCGCTAACTCGCTTGCATTCGCCTCCGCGACCCCCGAACTCGCGTTCGGCGTTGGTTGTTGCCTACATACAGGCGTAAATTCCAGAAAAGATAAATTTGGTTCTGGCGCCCATTTTGATATTTCCGGCACCAAAGAGTCCTATATCAAAATTACTCCCCTAGGACCCCCTATACGTCCAACGCGTAGGCAGGATACCATAGGAATCACCCTTATGCGCACACTTTACATCCCTCCAAACATGTAAATTTGTAAGTTTTGCCACTCGGCTCGTATTCGGAAACCAGACTTTTGATCCGGCTCAGCACTGATTCTTGAGTTTGACATCGCTATCTCTTTTCATTCTCGAGTTAGAAGAGGAACAGACGAACAAAACCATCACATAAGGGGATTTTTTTTTCTTTCGAAAAATTCCCGTATTAGAATTAAAAAATGCATTCAAATACAGAGGGTTCCATTTAAAAAATGTACTATTTTAGCGCCCTACTTTGTGAGCGCATCCTGTACAATTCCAAATATTTTTAAAATGTGGAGAATATTCAACCATATCATAATACCAAAGCACTCTATCGAAAAATCTTATCTTCAAAGACATTAAGTTACTCCGCGCAATCGTTGACTCACCCTGTACATGTTTTGTCCATCAGAAAATAAGTAAGGTCTGGAGGTCCTGGGATCTTACTCTATAATAGGCGTGGCAGCAGAACGGCTTGAAGGTGGCTAGGATCGTAAATGCAAGTTGTAGGTTTTTCTTGTCGTGTATCAAAGAAAACGGCTCCTTTTGTACCCCCAAGGCCAGAAATCTTTGATTTAACAACCCCGCTGTCTATTGTTCCGGCGTGCATTTACTGACTGTATCTCAAGTATTTTTGACAATTGAACACATGATTTAAGGAACTTTTCTGCTTAAAATGAACAAATTTATAACATATTAACACCATTCCTCATGAAACACTCTGTATAATACGTTAGAATTTGGTACCAAATACCAGGCGTTGCATTAAAAAATTTAACTTTTTGTTCCCAAATTTTGTGATCGCACGCTGTATAATTCAAAAAATTCTACCATTTCATCATACAAAAACACAGTCTCGACACAACCTTTCTTAGGACCACAATAGTGTAGCAAATATTGCAGAAATCGCGCCATGAAAGATTAGTCATCGGCGATCAAAGGAGAAGGCAGATGTGACGCAATCTTTCCGGGAAATATGACGTGTTTTGTTCGAGATCATTCGGCAGCACTCGAGTTTACTATAAACAAATCGAATTACGTTTCGGGACAGTTCCAATTTTAACGCCGCAGTAGTGAGTAGTTTGCGCTGTTATAAATCAATAAATTAAGTGATTAAACTTTCGTTACAATAGCACCCCCCGAAATCGTTGATTCACCCTGTACAGTGATTTGCTAGTTACCTACAAGATAACCATACGATTACTTTAATATTCTTCTCAAAGATCTGAAATTGGTTTCTTTACTATACTCGCAACATTGAAAGGGCGAACTTTAATTGATCACCACATTGTTCTGATATGTTGTGTTTTTCGGTGTGTGAAATTTACATGGTAAAAAAAATGATATACATGGTAATTCTCATAGTGACAGAAAAAGACATGATCTCCTGGTAGCCAAAAATTTTACAAGAGTTTGCCAACAAAAGCCACTTGTATTAGGAACAGCAAGACCACCTCGGGTATTATACCCTCCTGATACGGAATTGGCAAAAATTTAAACCAAATTGAAACGTTGAAATACTTCTCATAGTGATAGAAACAGACCTCTTCGTCTATCATGTTGCCCTGGTAGCAAGAAATATTTTCTCAAAGTTTGTCAACAAATATCACGTGTATTAGGAACAGAAAGACCTCCTCGTGCATTATATTCTCCTGATACAGAATTGGCAAAATTCTCATGGTGATAGAAAATTACTTTTTCGTCCATTATGTTCTCCTGGTAGCCAAAAATGTTTTACAAGAGTTTGCCAACAAATGCCACGTGTATTAGGAACAGAAAGACCTCCTCGTGTATTATATTCTCCTGATACAGAATTGGCAAAAATTTAAACCAAAGTAAAGCGTTGAAATATTTCTCATAGTGATAGACATCTTCGTCCATTATGTTCTCCTGGTAGCCAGAAAAATGGGCAAAAATTTAAACCGAAATAAAGCGTTTCTGATAGTGATTGAAAAGGAGCTCTTCGCTCATCATGTTTTCCTGATAGTAAGAAATATTTTCCAAAAGTTTGTCAGCAAATACCATGTGTCTTAGGAACAGAAAGACCTCCTCGTGCATTATATTCTCCTGATACAGAATTGGCAAAAATGTAAACCAAAGTAAAGCGTGGTAGAAAACGAGATAGAAAAAGACATCTTCGTCCATTCTCCTGGTAGCCAGAAAAATTTTACAAGAGTTTTCCAACAAATACCACGTTTATTAAGAACAGAAAGTCCTCCTCGGGTTTTATATTCTCCTGATATAGAATAGGCAAAAATTTAAACCGAAATAAAGCGTTTGTCATAGTGATTGAAAAGGAGCTCTTCGCTCATCATGTTTTCCTGGTAGTAAGAAATATTTTCCGAAAGTTTGTCAGCAAATACCATGTGTCTTAGGAACAGAAAGACCTCCTCGTGCATTATATTCTCCTGATACAGAATTTGCAAAATTCTCATGGTATAGAAAAATACTTCTTCGTTCATTATGTTCTCTTGGTAGCCAAAAATGTTTTACAAGAGTTTGCCAACTAATTCCATGTGTCTTAGGAACAGCAAGACCATCTCGGGTATTATAGTCTCCTGATACGGAAGTGCATTTTTGCAAATTTATTTGTAAACTCACTTTGACCGGCTGGCTGGCTGGCAGCGAATGCCGGTCCGTGGAAGAACGCTTGTAGAAAGACGAGGAGTGTACATGTACCTACCGGGGCCATGTAATTAACAACTTTAGGGATGCGGCGACATCTGGGCGCCATCTCCGAGCGTGTTATACTAACGTAGTGATTTTTCTTCTTCTACAATGCGAATTATAGGTGAACGGGACGTCCGAAGTGGGGAATGCTTGTCAAAAAAATGAGCACACTCCCTTGGATCCCGCACGAGGACTTTAAAAGCGTCTTGACGGTTTCTAGAGGAAAAAATCTCGTAATTGAGCTTGACGAATAAATAACGAATTTGCAATTCGGCTTTTGTATCAATACACAATTAAAGATCGGCGCAATCAAGGGGAGGGGGGAGGGGGGCGAGTTTTGTGACGAAGTGCATTAGGTCCGGCTTGGTCAACTGCATTCCGCGCGTTCCAGTTCATGTCGCAGGAGCACCGATCCCGTTTAAATGTCGACACGATTTTCATCGATGTCTCTATTTAATCACCGACAATTATTACTTATTGGGTTGATAAATTAACCTTTTGTTGGCTTTGTCTCCCGCGACGATCGATGGGGAAATGTCTCATCGGAAATTGTGTTCAGCCCCACCTGTCGCGGGGTAGCGCAATTGGGGGTTAATAACATCCACGTGTAGGTTTTAATTCGTAAATCAGCGCTTGTTTATAAAATAAGTACGGGAGACATGCGAATAAATTCGTCTCGGCGCCTGCGGAGGAGGTGTTAGAGGGTTGTATTGACGTAGAGGTTACTGACAAGGTTGTCTCTAATGTGACGATTTCATATATCAATTGAAAATTCATTTTTACTTTACGTCTGTCTCGTCGGCGTATATATAAATGTTTATTCAAATGAATGCCTAACTTTTACATCCAGAAACACCATTTTTGTCTCCGCCGGAGAGCAATTGCATATTGAATCGAGCCGTTGATTATTCCAGTTAAGTGGCAAATATTAATCTTACTCTTGCACTATGCTGATGAGACTACCCCGTTAAAATATTGCTTTACGAGTCATTATTCACTCGTATTCGGAAACCAGACTTTTAATCCGGCTCATATTCAATAGCATGATCCTTGAACTCGTAGAAATCGATTGGCGAAGGTTTGACATCGCTGGCTCTTTTCGTTCTCTAGTTAGACGAGTAATAGACAGACGGACGGACAAAACTTAAAAATGGTGTTCTAAAGTTTGAAAATTATTTCCAGAGCGACAAAACGCAAACAAGAACACATTTTTTTAAAAATCGGGTCATCCCGACGTGTACATTGGAAATGAATGCAATTAAGAAATTGCAATGGCAATGTCGCAAACGAATGGTGTAGCGTGAGCGCGCGTCCACGGCGGAGATACATACATTTTTATTGCTTACGAAGGTCGCGGACTTCCCGATAAAAATAAATTAAAAATAGGTAAACTGGTTTCACAGAGAAAAACAACATTCTACAAGAACTGAAATCGCGCGCGGATGGCACACGAACGATTTTCGTCTCTATCCAACTCGGACGTCAAACGCGAAAACGGCACAATCTCTTTGCCACGAATTTACGTAAGTTTAATAAACAACCGTTGCGTTGCAAATAATTTCAACGAAACGCCCGCCATCATTGATTATTATCATTACCACAACTACTGGGAAATTTTTAATTTTCATTCCCGGAATCGTATCGTGCTTTGATTTTCCCCCGTCCTTTCCCTCGCCGATACTATCGAACTGGCGACGAGGCGAAACCGACGCACCTTACGGATAATATAAAATTAATTGATTCTAATTAGCGCCGCATTAAACGTAATTAAGAGACGCGTTTGTTGTGATAATGGAGTTATCGCTCTCTGGGGTTATTTGAGTGCGTGGGCGAAGCGCCCTCTGGAACCTGCCACCTTGTAAATTAAATAATTCCACCTAGTCGAAGTGATTTCTCCTTTGTCTTCTTCTCCGTAAAGGAATTGGAACAAATCTGCATACTGCCTTCGTGGGAAAAAAGCATTTTATTGCATATCGAAATGTTTACACACACAGAAGCATATCGTGCCATATCACGTTTTTTTGTTGCCGTTTCTTGCACAACTGCTGTATTTCGATTTTAAAACAGCTCGCTATCTTTCGATTAGATAAACAAACCCCTTTTTTTGGCGAATGGTGTGCCGCAGAGGTCAATAGCAGGTCCAATATTGTTCAAATACATTGCTTAGTTCTTTCTGCTTGTGTGGATCTCTTGGTAGCCTTCAACTTCAGCAGTTGAAGACCTATCGCAAAGTTTCCAGCAATTGGCGACACCAATGTGGTTAATCTTGCGATTAGCTCGACTTTACAAAATGTGAAGGCCAGTTTAGGTCATTTGCCTTAATTAAAACACTTGGAGCGACTGAAAAAAGTGGGTAAACTGGTATTTACAATATACTCATTCGTCGCCGCGTTCAAAATAATCGGCCTTTAATTTAATTGCCCTTTTGTTTCAGGTTACGTATCTGTGACACAAACGAATGGTGAAAGTAAAAGAGGATTCGGCGATGGCAGAGCCGAAACCTGCAAATCCCGCTGCTCACCATGCGACGACGCGCAAACCGCGCCACCACCAGAATCACGCCCACCACCATCCGCCGTACCCTCACGCTCACATACCGTACTACTATCACTTTTCCTATCCATCCGAAAGTTCCGAGGTGAACGGGACGAACGGCGGCGGCGGCGCCGCGTCGCCCGCCAAATTCTACTTCGGTCCCGGCTTCGAGCCGCAAACGCAACTGCCGAACGCATTCGGCGCTGGACCTAGTCAGGGACAGAACGGTTCCGAGTACGTCGTACTTTTCCACGTTAATCCGGGCGTCACCATTAGCTTTCAAATTGGCGATAATTTCGAAGTTTTACGAGGTAAGTCCTTGCGCAACTGTTTAAAAGTTAAGCGAGTCACGCAAAGATAAAAAAGGCCATACTCAGGGCAGCAATATTCGTGTAAAAATCGTAAATCGATGAAGCGTTAAAAAATCAACTTAAGTTATCGTTATTTTAACGATATTAACAATAAAACCTTGTATCGTTACTTAACGATAATGGTTACCGACCAAGTGGTTCGGTAACGATAGTCTATGAAATTGATCTGTTCGTAATAATCGATGCCCAATGCAAAAAAGTACAACTCACAGTCATGCTGCAACAAACTGACTTTATAATATCAATAGACATTACTCCAGAAAAACGTCCAAAGCTGAAAGACGAAAACTTCTATTTAAAAACTTGTCCCTCTCTTTTTCATGTCGTTTTTCCACTTCCTTATTCTATTGTTAACGTACTCTTATCTAAGTGCGCACCTACGACAACATACAAAAAAGCATCTGTACAGGGTGGTTCAAATTCGTAGCTCACCATCTCCGCAACGGTGAGAGATACAGTGCAGATCAATTGAGGGCAAAGTTACGTTTGTTACTAAAAAATGTTTGAAAATAACTGACATATCACCGAAAAACTGAAAATGTCAAATTTTGGAGCCACCCTCAAAAAAGTGTTCGCCACATTTTTTTGATCGTGAAAACACGAATCTGAAATCCTGAAAATACATTTTCTACGTTCATTGAATCTTGCAACATTTATTTGAAATTTTTTTCTATAGCTCCCTTTGTTACTATTTGAACTTTTTAAAAATGGCGATTTTCACTTTTTTCCAACTATCTACGAAACGATTTAGTTTTTCAAAATATCGCATCGAAATCTAAGTATGATAATAACAAAGATAGCCATGTTATCCTAGTCAATTTAAGACACCCTGTATACATAGACATAGCCTCCTATTTACTTTCAATATAGGGAGCACTGTGCTAACAGAGACAGTGATATATTTTGCGCCGTAAATAGAACACGGCACATGCACAATAGCATTTTGACACACGAGATTTTAAAATGTGTCCAGTGTGACTATGCCACACATTTATTAATATACAGGGTGGCCAACTAAGAATGCGAGTTACTGTATCTGAGAACCGATCTATCGTAGAGGCTTGCGGTAAACAAATTTATTACTAAAACGGCTACGAGAAAAACCAGGAAAATATTTTTAAGTTTCTGAAATGGCCGCTAGAGGGCGTAACTGCAATCTGGAATCTAAAAAGGTGATTACGCTACATTTCTTCATAAATATTTTTCTCAGCAACCATAAGAGTTACAGAGACTGGTGGCACGTCTTTGAATGGGTTTTGCTCTTACCGATTTTTCAATTCCTACCAGGAAAAGGCGTCCCCTTAAATTGGGGGTGCGAAAACAAATTCTGATTTCGACGAAATTTGGTTTCTGAAGGTTTTTGAACGTGAAAATCACGAATCTGAAATCCTGAACGAAATTTTCTACGTTCATTGAATCTTGCAACTTTTATTTGAAACTTTTTTCGATAGCTCTATTTGTTACTAAAATATTTGAACTTTTTAAAAATGGCAATTTGCATTTTTTTTCCAATTGTCTACGAAACGATTTACTTTTTCAAAATATCGCATCGAAATATATAAGTATAATAATAACAAAGATAGCCATGTTATCCTAGTCAATTTAAGACACCCTGTATACATAGATATAGCCTCCTATTTACTTTCAATAGGGAGCACTGTGCTCACAGAGACAGTGATATATTTTGCGCCGTAAATAGAACACGCACATGCACAATAGCAGTTTGACACACGAGATTTTAAAATGTGTCCAGTGTAAATATGCCACACATTTATTAATATACAGGGTGGCCAACTAAGAATGCGAGGTACTCTATCTGAGAACCTATCCATCGTAAAGGCTTGCGGTAAAAAATTTAATAAAACGGCCATGAGAAAAACCAGGAAAATATTTTTAAGTTTCTGAAATGGCCGCTAGAGGGCGTAACTGCAATCTGGAATCTAAAAAGGTGATTACGCTACATTTCTTCATAAATTTTTTTCTCTACAACCATAAGAGTTATAGAGACTGGTGGCACGTCTTTGAATGGATTTTGCTCTTACCGATGTTTCAATTCCTACCAGGAAAAGGCGCCCCCTTATGTTGGGGGTGCGAAAACAAATTCTGATTTCGACAAAATTTGGTTTCTGAGGGTTTTTGATCGTGAAAACACGAATCTGAAATCCTGAAAATACATTTTCTACGTTCATTGAATCTTGCAACATTTATTTGAAATTTTTTTCTATAGCTCCCTTTGTTACTATTTGAACTTTTTAAAAATGGCGATTTTCACTTTTTTCCAACTATCTACGAAACGATTTAGTTTTTCAAAATATCGCATCGAAATCTAAGTATGATAATAACAAAGATAGCCATGTTATCCTAGTCAATTTTTACAAAATGTAAAACTTATGGCAATAAATTATTATTATTATTATTATATTATTATTATATTATCTGTGCTAACAGAGATAGTGATATATTTTGCGCCGTAAATAGAACACCGCACATGCGCAACAGCATTTTGACACACGAGATTTTAAAATGTGTCCAGTGTGACTATGCCACACATTTATTAATATACAGGGTGGCCAACTAAGAATGCGAGTTACTGTATCTGAGAACCGATCTATCGTAGAGGCTTGCGGTAAACAAATTTATTACTAAAACGGCTACGAGAAAAACCAGGAAAATATTTTTAAGTTTCTGACATGGCCGCTAGGGGGCGTAACTGCATTCTGTAAAGTGATGTTTCTGTGAATTTCGCTATATTAACCTAACAAAAAATGCCCGGTCTTTGAAGTCGACGATAATCTGAACCTTTTTACCTTATCGAGATGCGGTTTTCGCGAGCTTGTTTAGGAATCATTTAGCTGCTTTTTCATGAAAAAAAAATCGAATTTTTTTGAGAAAATTAACCATTTCTGTCGGAATGCCGAAAAAAAGCCCTCAAGCGGCGGTATGTGAAACGAACAAAACTTCAAATATTATAATATTTGTAGCCGAAGAATAACTCTTTTCAATTAACCCGAGTTTGTTCAAAGCGGCTCAGCCCTTTCGAAGATACAGGGTGTTCTTTACGGCAAACCTTTGAATACCCCCCACCACTTCATTTTTAGAGATACAGCAATAATTGTTAAACAAAAAAGGTTAAGATTATCGTCGACTTCAAAGACCGGGAATTTAGCACAGAAACATCACTTTTTTAGATTCCAGATTGCAGTTACGCCCCCTAGCGGGTATTTCAGAAACTTAAAAATATTTTCGTGCATAACTTTTATATGCGACAATCAATTGATCTCTTATTTTGCGTACGCATGCCATTCACTACCAACTACCGTCCTCGTTTCTTACCCCTTGTCAAAGTAGGAAGTTGGAGGGGCTGATTATATCCTTCATGGTACTGTAACGAAAGCAATTACTACCGACCATAATCATTCCCTTCGACCCCTTATCGTCATCGGATATAATTCCTTATATCTCAAGAGCGGATTGTCGGAGGAGGGTACTCACAAAGAAAGATTGGGAGGTCTGGAAAAATCTTTATTCGTGACATCAAAACGCCAACCCCACTATTGACTAAGCTATTTCGGTTTTAAAAAATGCACAAGATTTTTGTACGATTTATGCTTGTTTTGAAATGTTAAAAGATCCTCTTAGTAAAGACAAACATATCGCATGTTTTAAACATCAGGTGTGCGCATGCAATTTTTTTCCCTCTCTTAAAATAAAAGGTGACTCCATAAGAAAGTGTCCAATTTAGACCACCCTTAAGAAACTATTTTGGACATAACTTAGGCAGGTCGATTCTCGCCTTTTCCCATCGACCCCTTCTAGCTTTCCTGGTGATTGCTCGCTTTACTGTCGGATTAATTCATAACGGTGATTATTATTTATAACATAACAAACGCATCGAAGTTGGAACTGAACTCGAAACACAATTTGATTTGCTTATATAGCAAACAACATTCTTTCTAGAATGTTCTCGAGTGCTCAAGGAGACGTCAGAATGTTCTCGAACATCGTCATATCCGCCTTCGTTCTTTATCACCAATCGCTAATCCTTCATGTCGCCTCGATGTCTATCGGAATTTCTGGAATATTCGCCGCAATAATCTGTATGGTATTTTTTGCCTTAAAATCTATAAATGAAATAATCTACAGGATGCTCCGTTTAAAACACTTTCGGTATATGCCACCAACTTGAAAATATTTTAGATGAATTATTATTTACATTTTAAAATTCAGCGTTCGTCTTGGGACACCCTGTAGATTTTGGGCGTCGATAGCATAAAAACAAGGGCGGAGTTTTTTTTAGAAATCTTCGTGGGAATAATATTATTGATTATACTTTAAATAAATATTTATTCGTGCTCGGTAAACTTTAGTTTTTTTTGTTTTTGCATAATGAACGTATTTTGTTTTTAGTTAGTCGAACAGATCTTTGCGTTCGCCATCGAGATTGGTGAATAATTTGGCGATCCCTTTTTTTTGGGAAATAAATCGTCGGTGATTTATCGGGGAGGGGGGAGGTAAAAAATGAACAATGACGTACACAATTTTAGTCCCGACCGGGGCGAAACACAAAATCGATTCTTTAATGTTAACTACGTTTATGATCGCTCGCCCGAAAGGTCAAACATTCAAGTAATTTGTGCTACGTACGTGTCTAGCACACTCCATGTATCTACGAGTTTACTTTATACATACTGGCCTGGACTACTTAAGAGCTATCTCCGCCAAAGCCGCGAGTATATAAACAAAATCGATTTCATAACATAAAATACCGTTTAATTATAATTAATGAGTCATCAAATCGCGTTAATTTCCGAGACGCAATTCCCCCCCCCCCCTGCCCCCTCGCCTGGATCATCTGCGGATTGCATCGCAACCTTGACGGCGTCAATCGGCAGGGAAACTGCACAAATTTTTCGTCTCCTTGATTTTTTCCCTTGACATTTCATGCACTTCGTTTCGTCGTAGTCGCTTTCACTTGAGGCTGGTCGTCGAAAAATTTCGGTTTTTTTGTCTCCTCACAAAGTAATTATTCTGTCATGTTGCGCCGACAGCAAATCTTAATTTTGTACATAATTTACATTAGAAATTCAATCTTTTCCTTCGCGAGTTATGGGAGCGGATCATCGGTCCAGATGTTTGAATCTTGAGATCGCCAGATCGAAAAGACCTTGGTCGGAGATTGGGAAAATGCGGCAATGGATTCGACTTTATGAAAGTTGATTAAAATGCTAATTGCAAAACACCGGGAATTTTCGCAGACAATTTCGAGTTATCCGGAGTCGTTTAATTAGGTTTAGGAGGTATCGCATACTTAGGAAATATCCTCATTTCGCATCTATGAAGTGGGACCCATGTGAAGTTGGCCCCGTCCAAATGAAATAATTTGACAAAAATGTGTCGACAGTTAGTGCTTTTTAGTTGAATCCTTCTCCGCCAGGGGGCTAGTTTTGACACTATAATCCAAAATCAAAAAAAAATCAAAAAAATCAAATGGAATGATATGACTTTTTCTTTATGAAAAAGTAGCCAAATAACATCCAAAGAGGCCAGTGAAAACCGTTTTTCAAAATTTCGTTCCTAACCTCAAATATTGGGAAAATGAGAGTAATCAATTAAAATGCTTAAATTGTATCTTTTTTGACGTATTTCCGGTATTTGTAAAGATTGTTTGGAAAAGAACCCTACACTTTTAGGTAGGCCTTGGAAAATTAAACAAATGAAACACGATGCACTATAAAATAATAACAGCCGTAATTTGTAAATTATTCTGCTTCATTTTACATTCAGAAAGTGCAGTTTTTTGAATTTGTAATCTTTTCTAAAATGCCGATTTCTAACCAAGAAGCATTTAATATGCTCGTGGTCGATTCGGATAGCGCAAATAAAAGATGAGAACAGCGATAGTCGCATTTTGAAAATACTCAAAATATATCGCCAGTATATTAAATACTTCTTGGCTCGAAAGCGGCATTTTAGAAAAGATTACAAATTAAAAAAAACTGCACTTTCTGAATGTAAAATGAAGCAGAAGTAAATTTAAGATACAATTAAAGCATTTTAATTAATTATTTTAAAAAACGGTTTTCACTGAGATCTTTGGATGTTATTTGGCTACTTTTTCATAAAGAAAAAGTCATATCATTCCATTTGATTTTTTTAGGATTTTGGGTCATTGTGTCAAAACTAGCCTCCTGGCGGAAAAGTATTCAACTAAATTATACTAAACTATATATATACAGGCCGTTCGTCTTAAGGTGGCGAACGGTCATTGTGCGCAGTGGTTCAGATTCAAATTTAAACTTGCAACGCACCAGTGGCGTCTGCAAAGCATTTTTACTTTAGGTAGCAAGTACATAAATTGCTTTGTAGTGTTTCTCAGGAAATTAATGCCCTCAAATGGATAATAATTATGCAAGAATGACACTTTTACTCATTGTGATAATGATAACTTGATGCCTTGTTTTCGAAAGTAAATAGCAAAAAAAAGGGTCGCCACCACTGGTGCCTGCAAAAGCAGAGCTCGGGATCTCTAACGGACTCTCGGGATGCGCCGGTTTCCGCCACCTTAGGACGAACGGCCTGTATATGATTCTCATTGCCCAAGGAATGCTCTTTTCAACCATACCAAATTTGTTAAAATCGGTCAAAGAGTTAAGAAGTTAAAGTTATTTCAAAAACAATTGAACGCCCCACGCCATCTTTGTTTTTGAAATAACTGGGTTTTTGTTCTTACGAAAATGATAGATAAACTGGTTCTCTTTAAAAATGTGAAAAAAGCCTGTTTAGTTTATTATGCGAAATTTAAAGAAAATGCAATTTTAAAATTTAAGATCGCAGTTACGCCCTCTGTTGGTCATCTTTAGAACTTGGAAATAGCTTCCCGCGATTCTTCATAGCCGATTTACCCAATAATTTTGTTTACCCCTAAGTCATACGACGAAGGGTTCCCGAGATATGGCAGAGGAACAGTCTTATTGGGTCACCCGGTACGTATAAATTATTGTTCATAAAGTATAATTACAATCCAGCATTATAATGTGACTCGACCCTGCTGATTGTGTGTTTTCTTTAAAAAGCAGTCATACATTTGGTCAACCTCACACAATATTTTAGTATTTTTGTTTTGGTTGTCTCAGACCGCCCCTGGTCGCTATCTGATTCTGGAACTTTACTAAAGCTAGGGCCATCACGGTTAAGCCATAACAAATTATCAAAAAGGGGTGGGGGGCAACTTAACGTTTTTAAAAGTTACCTTTTTTCTATCGTATTTCTACAGGGTGGTGTTTTTAAGTGCACCATTAGAAGTATACCCGGAACGGTTTGAAATTTTAATTCAGGGCCCATTACCTTTTTTGAATAATCGATCAGAAGGAATCATTTAAACATATTTTCACGATGGCAACTTTGGAACTTTCTTGTTGCAAATGATGTCATTTTCGAATTCCTCATAAACAATCAGTATGATTCTGTCAATATGATGCTGTCAAACTGACATGGTTTCGAAAGTTGACATTTGCTCTAAAATAATTTGGGGAGCCAATAATCGCATGTTATGAATTTTACATTGAAATCCCTATGATGAGTTGCGCAAGTCACCACCCTGTATATGACATAGATAGATATATATCGTGATGGTCAGAATTTACGGCATTAAACGCTTCCTTTTTTAAATCGATCCACCCTAGGGCCACAAATTATATAATAAAAATAATTCCGTAAAAATTAACTTAAAAAAATAAAATTTTGAGGGAATAAAATTTTAGGTTAGGAACAAGATATCGAGATGCGGTTTTCGTGAACTTTTTAGGCATCATTTAGCTACTTTTTCATGAAAAAAAATCGAACCAATGCATTTAATTTTGTTGAGAAAATTAACCATTTCTGTCGGAATGTCGAAAAAAGCCCTCAAGCGGTGATATGTGAAACTAACAAAACTTCAAATATTATGATATTTGTAGCCGAAGAATAACTCTTCAATTAACTCAAGTTTGTTAAAATCGACTCAACCGTTTCGAAGATACAGGGTGTTCTTTACGGAATACCCCGCACCACCTCATTTTTAGAGGTACAGGTAAAATTGTCAAACAAAAAAGGTTCATATTATCGTCGTCTTCAAAGAGCGGACATTTTTTTGTTAGGTTAATATAGCGGAATTCACAAAAACATCACTTTTTTAGATTCTAGATTGGAGTTACGCCCCCTAGCGGCCATTTCAGAAACTTAAAAATATTTTCCAGGTTTTGCTCGTGGCCGTTTTAGTAATAAACATTTTTTAGCGCAAGCCTCTACGATTGACAGGTGCCCAGATACAGTACCTCGCATTCTTATTTGGCCACCCTGTACATACCTATTTCGATTAAGTAGTTGAATGAGTTCATGAAATTTGCGCCACTGAACATCTAACAAATTTGACGTATACATATATGGTAGGAAATTTTCTTCTCTACAATTTTTCTTAAAATGCTTAGTTTTTGAGTTATTAAGAAAAATGTCAAAAAAGCTAGATTTTATCCCACTTATGGGGTGGTTTTAGGGTGACGGGCTCAATGCCTCGACGCTGGGGTTTCAGAGGAAGCCTCGAGCACTAACTGTCGACACATTTTTGTCAAATTATTTCTTGTGGGCGGGGCCAATTTCACATGGGTAATTATTAAGCGGCAGAGCAAAACGATGCAAGCTTTATAGGGGAGTCGATGGTGATCTGCCGCTTTTTAGCGCATTTTTTAAGAATTAAAAAAAAATGGGGACTGGGGGGGGGGGGGGGTTAACACATGCTCTACCCTTCATGGTATTCTAATGAAAGGTCGCATCGAAATAAATTGGCTTGTACAAACTATAACTTTCCCGTGCGACTCTTTTTTGAGATCAGTGAGCGACACCGCCTGATTTGGGGGGGGGGGGGTTAAAAATTAATTTACCTCATTGTATTCTAATTAAAGGTCTCAACGAAAGTAACAGTTTTCTATAAACTACTGCCCTTCATTTTGTCCTCTTATCAAAGTACGAGTCGGAGGGGGGGGGAGTGGAACTAGTTTTATCCTTCCTTCATGGTACTCTAATGAAAGGTCTCAACGAAGGGAATTAATTTATACTAACCATAGTCTTCCTCCTTGATCCCGTGTCGTGATCGGTTATAATTTCTTATATCTTAAGAGTGAATTGTCAAAGGAAAGTACCTACAAAAGGCGATTGGGACGTTGAGTTAGGGACGGGCGACTTATTTAATCTGAGACAAAGAAATATTGGAGATGCCCTCGTAACTAATTCTAATTTTAGCGTAACTGAAGAGGATCAATGCGTCTAACATTTTACAAATGAGAGTAACGCCGGCGTGACGCGTTGATTTGGCCTTAATTTGCGCTTGAGAATAATGCTCATGAGAACGAAAAAAAAACCGTACCATTCGTAACGTGGTTAGAAGCGTAATAACACTAATTTTTACTGCAATTGTTGTTGCCACTATTACATGCCGGCAAAAAATGTCTTATTGTTGCGAATTATCGCGCAATTGTTATATTTTAATCAACTTCGAGCGTAGAAAAACGGGCGTAATCGTTTATCAAAACGGAAGTACAGTGTGATCGCTCCTCGACGCTTCCGCCTTTATCCTACGCCTAGCGTTCGGGGACATCTTGGTCCTCGAATCCGGCTTTGTAATTTTTGCGAGGCGCACGATTTCCATTGTTCGCCGCCGTTTTGGTTTTCACGACTTAAGTTCGTGGCATTTGCGCAATTAGCGCTTTCGAATTACGCAACTCGGGGGCCCCCGACGAAATTTCGCGCGGTCTTGATCTTATCATCTTTTGATCTAGTCCGAGAAAAACTTCCGGTGAAAGGCGCTCGCGATCGAATTCGCGAAAATTTGATCGGAGACGGTCCGAGTGAGCGAAAAGAGAAACTTCGATGATTGACTGACTTCTACGTGTAATTGATAGGTTAAAAAAAATGCAATATAAACCGCCGCTTGCGTAACCAAAATGCATATGTAAACATATACTTTCATTTCGTTATATTTTGTAACACAAGCAATTAGTTAATTACAGATCGAATCAGGTAAGCTTGCGGTTACCTTTCTCTCTCCGCTCAATCCGGTCTCGCTCGGGGAAAACTCGCGAGACAATAGAGACGTATTTATTAGTATAAGGGGAGAATGTAGGTGTTAATTGTCAATTGCATTTTGGTGTAACGAAAGTGCGCGCGTATTTTCTCACGATATCGTAACCGGAGAACAACGGCAAACGAAATTAGTATTACAAAATGCGGTGTTAAGCGTAAAATGGCCGGCTTTAATTAAATTATTAATAACATTCCGCACTCTTTGTTATGAGGCGAAATGCAGTGGGACAGATTCATTCCGTTTGGGCAACTCGCCTACCTTTGATTATTTCGATTTACTGCCACCTACAATCGCCGTTTCCTGTTATTTGAGAAATACGGCCGAGACGCCTACGCGCGACCCGTGGAAGTAGCGACGCGAAATGTCGATATTTTCGTTTCTCAGCTCGAAAAATTTTCATCCCTCGCAATTTGTCCCTAGTAGGCACTAACAGGGGTGCATCTCCACCAATTTTGTTGCCAATGCGCTGGGCTATACGGCAATGTGGTGGATTTTGTGGATTGGGGAGGTTGTGGGAGGATACGCCACTGGAATATCTCCATTAAAGGGAGCTCTTCCTCTCCCCCGGTATTCCATTAGTTTCTGATGTCTCCCTTTCTGGCTCTTCCTCCTCTTGGCTGCTTGTGCTTATGTCTGATTCTTCCTCCACCTCCACTACTCGTCTGATTTCTTTCTTCATTTTGTATTTGTCTCTGCTCTTTCGATTTCTGAGACAATTTTTTTTCGGGGCTCAAAAAAGGCAGTGTATAACCTTCCTTTTTTACCAACAATCGACTACACCAAAATTTCTCGGGAAAACACTTTTTCTTATTAATTTGGGTGCGTAGAATCCAAATCAATTCGTACTTTTTCGATCAGACTTCTCAATCAAAAGTTATAGACTAGAAACCAATTTCGAAAAAAAATTCAAAGGGCTGTAACTTTTGAACTAGTAGCCCAATCTTGGAACTGTTTGAAATTATGGATTCTACAGGCCACATTCTATAAGAAAATTTTTTTCCGGGGCAATCTGAGACAATGTTTTTTTCGGGGCTCAAAAAAAGGCAATGTATATTTTGGGACTTTTAATTATCAGCTGCAATTTAAAAAAAAACTGTATAGTAATTTATTTCCGAGAAAGGAGTACTTTAAAATATTTTTGTGGTGCACCTCAGAGCTAACCCCCCCCCCCCCCCGCCACTATTGCCCGTAACTTATGCAATTCCACCTGGCCCGCAGTTACCCAGTCCGCCCCTGTAGGGAATGAAATATTTTGATTTCTATTATATTTGAGCCCGTAGATTTTCCCGATTCACTCGAAGTCCTATACTTTTGTTCCTGTTGAACCAGCTTCCTGAAAATCAATAGCGTCCGTCCTTAATGTTCAAAGTACCCGTATACCAAATTTCAACCCAATCGGCCACTTTTAAAAAGAGTTAGAGCGCGGACGGACGGACGGACGGACGACAATACAAAACTATAAAGAATCTGAGGATCCTTAATAACGAAGTTACTAGCTATTTCCGTTATTTTTGCAAGTATGACCATTTTGAAAATATTTTACATCGATTCGGCCTTCGTACAAATTTTCAAAAACCTACCTATTTCACTTTCCCAGAAACGTTTAATTTAAGCTCCCAAAAAAACACCCTGTAGAGTGAATGGACTTATAGTCCAGGAAATGAAGGTTTTTCCCTGGCAATTTTTTTTAAATGAATCGATTAACTTAGGTATGATCAAAATCTATATCGCTTCCACCCTGGGGGTGGTTTCTATACCCTATCTTGGGGGTGGAAATTTTTTATTGTAATTTTAACATACGAATTGATAGAAAAATTAATTCTAAGCAAAAAGTGTCCTATACATTTTTTTTTGTTATTCGCGACCGAAAGTTTTTCATAGAAAAGATCAGGAAAAACTAAAAAAGTATGCATTTTATTTAAAAAAAACTGTGAAGAACAAAATCGTATTTTTTAAAAAAACCAAGAAAATGGTTGTGGTTTGTTAAAGGTTAACCCTTGTTCGCCAAACGCTAAATTGGAGAACTCCACAGTCAAGTTACGGCAAAATTACGCATTTTTTTAGAAAAACTTGTTGAATATTTTTTAAAGTATTTAAAAAAAACTTTCTTATTTTTTTTAAGAAACATTAGCATAAAAATTACATAAGGTAGATCCGTAGGTACTTTTATCAGCGAAAAATCAGCGCAAGAAATCCCCTAATTAAAATTAGTGCTCCCCGTTTTCCAGTTTTTTTCTAATTACGTATTATTAAGACATTCTAAAAGTGTGACCAGTTTAGAAGACAATTTTGAAACACTTGAAGCGGATTTAATATTTAAAACTAGCATCTTGTAGAGGAAAGGAATGCCCATAATAATGTGTTTTGAAAATGTTTTTTAAATAACTTCAGTAAAAAATAAAATTGATTTTTCAAAATTTTGTTTTTTTCGGTATATTTTCGAAAGTAGTCGGAATTTTTTCAGTTTCAAAACTGCATTTTGTTAAGCATCAAAATACGCAACGTTGCTAAATTTAAACTACCCATCTCTTACAGTTCCCGAGATCCCCATGGTGGCCCTCGAATTTGAAGCAGCTTGTATACAGGGCGATTCAAAAAGTATACCACTACTTTAAAAATATGATTTTTAATTTAAGAAACACCATTGGTTATATCAAAATGAAGGTATTAAAATAAGTTTTCCACTAGAAAATATGTTCACAGATGTTCAATATGACCCCACTTTAGAGATGAGTGCATAGTGTATGGTAAAAAAAACAAATTTTGCCCCCCCCCCTTTCCTTCTCAAATTCCCTTCATGTTCCTCTCCATGAAATTCTTCGTTCTTCGCCCTACCCAAATTTACCCTCAACCTATCAACAAATTCTTTGCCTAAATTTCTTTCCTCGAGTTTTCGCGTTCCCCTATCAGTTTCTTTGAAGTCAATTCCCCTCAAATTCCCTTAAGCTTCCCTCAATCTCCTCATAAGCCACCTTCGAATGCCTTTTAAACTTTCCCACAAGTTTTTCTTCGCCATCTCCTTAATTCCTTCTAGGATCTCACAAGTTTCCCTAAAATTTATTGTTTCCCTAACGTCTAGTCAGATCACCGTCAATTTATTTTAAAGTCCCATCATCCCCATTCTCAGCAACCACTCCACATACAAACATTCAACTCCCTCGATCGTTTAGGACAAAAACCCCCGGGCAGTTTGATACCTACGCACTCTAGGAAACTGACGAAAAATAACCTAAACCTACAATTAACCTAGTGGGGGTCAGCCTACTTTTGAATTCCTTAAGAATCTACATGGAAGTAATGATCAAACCGTAGAAAATACCATAGGGGGGTTACTGCGTCCTCCGGGGGTTATTGCCTCCCGGGATTCATGGGGAGGGGCTGATTTTGGTCGGGGGTTATTGTCCTGTACCGCACTGTGACCTTTATTTTACTTGGAAATAGTGTCCGATTTGGTCCTTCCTCCCAATCAATTTTTTTAGGCACTTTTTACACTCTGTACTAATCAAGTAATAACAAATGAAGTTCGCTCACAGGCATTTTTGATTCCAAAGGTCTCAAATAAAACCCTAAACAACCGATAGATCCGAAAGTCTTTAAAAGTTCTAAGAGCTTCTAAAGGTCTTAAACCCCCTCAATGCCTTTAAGGTCACTTGAGGACTAGTAAGTAATACTCTCAAATATCAATAAATACCTTCAAAGGCTCTTAGCTCCTTGTAACTAAATCTTCGGGAGAACTGTTGCGGACTCTTTGAGGCTCTAGAACAAAAGAAGTCTTGGGATCTCTTATATAGACTTTTAAAGGTCGCTTAGAGACTTCTTAAATGCTCTTCAATAGTTCAGACTATTAAAAGCTGTTACGGACCCTCAAAAGCCTGCTTGAAGTTTTAAAGATCACTAAAGGGTTGTGGAGCAAAATTCTTGACTCATGAAGGCTCTTAAATATTGTTATAAACCAAAAGAAAAAGCTTTGAAGACCTTTAAATATTTTGTTTTTGTCATTATATCAAAGATCGACAAGAATTTGTTTCAGAATTACAGTTTGCTATTGCTTGGTCCTTGAAGGAGAAGACTTCTTTCTTGGAGACTCATGGAAACTCTTCTCAAAGATTTTGAAATGTTTACTGAAGACTGAAAACGCATTTGGGGGATGTTTATTGATTTTTGGGGGCTTCTTGGAGCTTTTGGAAACTGTTAGCGACCCTTAAGAGGTGTGTAAAGGTTCAGCGACACTTTTTTCAAAGACACTTAGATCATAAACCTTGTATCTTGTCTTAGAGGCTTTCCATATTCGAATATGGTAAAAGCTCTTTATGATTCGGATAGTAAATACTTTTAAAGATCACTTTAAAGAGTCTCGCAAGGTTCTAAAGGGTTCATATAAAGGCCACTCTGTGTGACATTCTACATCAACGATCTAGCTAAATGTAGAAATGCTGTCATAAAAAATTTTGAATCGGCTGGGAATCGAACCCGAGCCGCCCCCGCGGGTTCTGAAACGATATTTATAATACATAAGTTTTCAAAGAATTGAAAATGTACACATTGTCTATCACTATCCTAAATTCCCACGCAAACGGGAACAGAAAAAAAACTTTACACTAGGAAAGAGACTTGACATTTGGAACGTAGGTTTCTTCGAAGGCGGGAAGGTGTACACCGTTGCCATCCGTCCGTTCCCAACTCACATATACAGGGCGTCTTCTTAGTTCACATTCTTAAAAAAATGTTTGGTTTGACTTTGAAAACTAAATGAGTATGAAGTTTTCGAAAGTACTATGGAAATGCAGGGGCGCTGACTTGCACAAATTATTGAAATTATCTCTGTCTGTCCGTTCAGGATTGTTAGCAAGATAACTCGAGATTTTTACATTGGATAATCCGTAGCTTAACTTGGTTTCTTCGTTCATAAATGAAAAAAATTCAATATATCTATACTGTGTCCGAGAGAAGGAGCACCGCTATGGGCATTCTAGAAACGGTAAGAGATTTAAAATTTGGTTGATGGTTAAATAGCAAAAAAGTTGCGCAAAGAAGCGTTTAGAAATTCATGAAATTTTTTTTGATTTTTGAAATATTTTGAAAAAATCAAATTTTCGATTTTACGAATTATTTTTCTGGCACTGCATACGTTGGGGGGGGGGTATTGAATCCCTTTAACTTTCCTCCACAAAACGTTTAGCTCTCGGGACTGTCATAATGGTTTTTTTGCAATGAAATATTGTATTATACATAATACTGGGGAGTATGGGGAGAGAGCCCTTGGTAAAGGACGACTCGATAAATTCTTTCCCTCTAACCCTTTGGGGATTTGGGTTTTGGGTTTTTTCTTCAAGGCGACTAACGGAATTACTTCGGTTTTTGGGGGGCTTTGTTTTGTGTGGAAAAACCATTTTGACTTCAGCAATGCTTTGGCCCTTTGCGAGTACCCTCCTTCGACATTCCATTCTCGAGATACTTAAATAGCAATAGATTCTTTTCTGACACTATTTATTCTCAAAAAGATTTTGGAGAAGAGGGCAGGTGAATTCAAGCAATAATATTTTTCACTCGATCTAAATCAAGTCGGTTCTCTGAATTTTAGAGATTTGCTATACTGAAATAAAATTTTACGATGAGCGTTTTAAATTCACGGATGTCGTGATCTTTATTGTAACATAAATTAATTACGTAATTTATTGATGTACAATTATTAACAAATTGACAACACTCCTTAAATGGATTGATTTATAACAGTTAATTGATATTTATCGCTCACTTGTATTCGAATTTAGGACATGTAGTTTTATAACAGGCGAGCGCGAATGTCACTATTATCATTAAACTTGAAACACGATTCAATTTCCTTATATTACAAACAAAAACTTATAGAATATTCTCGAATACACATCATATTTCCCGGAAAGAATGGGTCGAATACGCTTCCATTGCTTATCGCCGGTGATTCGACTTGATGGCGCCCCGATGTCGCTCTGGAATATTCGCTACATTATTTTTCGAATGTCTTATCTACATCCGGCATTCCCTAGAGTGCCATCAGCTATGGTACAATGGTTCAGATTTAAGAGAACAAAGTACAACATTGCAAAAAAGTGATAATAAATGTTATATGGTCAGTTCATGTAGTGGTCATAATGTCTATCGTGGAAATTTGACGATCCTTCCACGATTTTCCGTAAACATGGTAACTTTTTTAAGTGAAATAACGTTACACGAATTTATTTATGTTCCTGAAATACACTAATAGCATTTATTATCGACTACACAATAGAAACAAAGTATCCTGAAAATAAATTAAGAACTTATATTTACACTCTGTTCAAGATAAGGACGCTTATCATGGAGATCTCGGAAATAATAGAAGATACCAAGATTAGGGAAAAGTGGGCAATTAAACAGCTTTCTCATTTCCACTTTTTGAGCTCTACAAGACACCGTTTCGTTTCGTTTTATATGGTGCGTAAAAAAAGTACACACTGTATTGAGTATACACTTTTTTATTACGAACAGAAGGAGATACGGCACAAAAAAAAACAAAAGTTAATGTTGGTTTCAACAGGGTGGTGCACCCGCGCACGACGCCTCTATCGTGCGGAATGTAGCGGACAAATCTTGAACCCAGTGTATATATGTGCTTTTAATGGGAAACAGAATCAAGTAGTACAAAGATAAATGGATTAATAAGAAATTTAGTGAGAGAGAGACATTGATCATTTTGGTCCTTCCAGCCGGATTATTTTTTTCTGTCTCACCGACGATTATTAAATGTTAAACAATTCCTATTGCTGAATGGATTACGTTTTAATTGCGCCAAAATTTACTCGCTTAATTGCTGTATAGTAAATACAAGCACGCAATCGTATTATTATAAACGTCAGGAGTATACGGTAAATATGTAAATTTGTGTGTCGGTAATAAATTATAAATTCGTTTCGGTCGATCTGAGGGAGAGGGAAAAAAAGATGTTTACTTTCGTTGATTGTTTGACCTTGTAAAATTGAAAATCGCCACAATAAAACATTGATCGAATGTCGGCGATTGGTGAAAAATTACAGTCGAGTTCGGGTCAAGTTTGAGACTGTGGGAAAAAATTACGTGGATTTAATCGCGTTTTAATTAATCAAAATCGAAAAAAAAAAGAAAGTGTTTCCATTCTTCCTGCAATTATTTGTTACGGTACTAATGAAGATGTATCATTTTCTTATTATGGAATTACATTATTGAGGTTAGATAATCATTTCAATTACGAGAGACGGGGAGGAGCGTAATTTGTAATTAGGTACGTATTGTCGTCGTCGACGGGCAAAGTACCGCGATCAAAGGGGGCAATTAGGAGGTAATCTCGTAAAAGTTACGGCCCGAGTCGATGGGCAAATAAAGGAAAAGAGAAGCGATCGCTTTTAGAAAGAAATTTCGAGATGAACGATTTCCATTTAGGAAATCAATTTTAAAGCTTAATGGAAAGTCTGTGTTGACTTGATATATCAAATTCTGGCCCGACGAAATTAACATAATTATTCCATTATTTAGTTCACTGTGTTTTTCGATGTTATTAGAGCGATGTGACAGAGGCACCGTCTCTCTATGAGCTCAATAAATCTATTGAGCCTGTTTTGTAATTAGAAGTAGTCCTCAATTTTTTGAGGTGATAAATGAAGTAAATACAGGTCAATAGGACGATGAAGTTAGCAAATTAGAGTTCAATCTTTAGTATATTCTTAAAGATTTTTAAAAATTTTTCGAAAAAAGTTCCTTAAATTTCATACGGTACGATATATAATAAAAACCCAGTCCGAAAAATACCTCGGAACAAGAACCGCTGCAAATAAACCTCACATGTAACATCGAAACAATCAGACACAAATTCTGAATAATCCTTATCTCTCCAAGCGTCTTTCTGCAAGCCAAACCAAACGGATGTCCCCATTTTTAACCAATTTTCGTCACGCAACAACTTTCAAATTCTTTTTACCAGAAAAAAAAGATCCCGAATCGGGCAAATTCCGAAAGCTAACGAAGCAAATCAAAATTCATATAGGTACTACGAGCAAAAATCGTACTGGACAGAGACCCTACACTTTAGAATCAAAACCAACTGGAAGTTCTCGATATTCTCGAACGGCACTGGTTTATTTGGTATCGGGTAAGGGATAACACGTTACATAACAAAATAAGTACTTTCCAAATCTGCAATGAAATATGAAAAAAAAAAGTTTGGTCCGCCACTGGAATACAGCACGTCCCTGGTGATCAAAAATATTTTAGAAACTTGGCGACGCTGATTGTGTAGAATTTTGCTCTTAAGACTTCTTTCGGTATCTTTTATGGTAAAGGAATTATGATTGCGAGGGGTCTTGGATGCTACACCCTGTATAGAGATGAATTTTTAGAGAGGTTTTCAAAGGAACCTTTTTCTAGTAATATTTTAAGAGCCAAATTTAAGGATGTTTAAGAATCTTTCATTTTTTAACAGTTTAATCGTCCTCAAGTGGCTTCTGGACTTTGAAAAGTCTTCTACCAAGGGTGTTCTAGCATCTTTAATTAGATACTTTAAAGGTATTTCCGTTTAGTAACTTTTACACATTCAAAGTCAAATTTCCAATCTGCACAGTCTTCTAGATTAATGTTTAGTAATGTTTAAGGATATTCAGAAACCTTCAAAGTATTCTAAAAACCTCCAAGGTCTCTAAAATTCTTCTGAAAGCTTTTAATCTTTAAAAGAGCATTTAAGAAATGCTACAAATTCATGATATCTTAAGGGAGTTATTTGTAGTTTTCTTTAGAAGTCCTTTAGATCTTTTAAGAACATTTATGATCTGTTGAGAAGCTTTACTGATCTTTTACTCAATATTCCAATCTTTAGCAATCTTTAAGGGCTTTTAAGAGTCGCCAAAAGTCTTCTAAGGTTTTCGAAATCTTTAAAAACATTTAATCGTTTCTATGAGTCTCCACAAGTCTTCGTGTGTCTTGTAGAGGCTTTGATATCTTTAAAGAGAGCTTTTGTTATCTTTAAAAATGTTAATATTCGCAAACTATCACTAAGAGTTGTAAATTGTCACTAAGCATTTTATCTAAAAACTCTTTGAGACCATCTCTGCCTTTAAGACTTTAAGAGTCACTAGAAGACCTACGTGACTTCTGGATCAGGAAGTGACGTCACAGCTAATCAGAGACGAGCACGCCCTCCTATGCCGCTCACCCGGTAGGCGGTGAGCGGTGTGGTCCGCCATTTTATTGGGCGCCATCTTGGATCTGTCGCCATTTTATTAGTCACTAGATCGGCCATCTTGGATCGGTCGCCATTTTATTTGTCTCTAATTCCGCCATTTTATTAGTCACTAAAGCCGCCATCTTGGACCGGTCGCCATTTTATTAGTCACTAAGTCTGTCAATTTGGATCGGTCGCCACTTTATTAGTCTTTAATCCCGCCATTTTATTGTGCGCCATCTTGGATCGGTCGCCATTTTATTAGTCACTAAATCAGCCATTTTGGACAGTCTGCCTGTCGGTCCATCCGCCATCTTGGATGTTATTTTAAACCCGGCCACGTGATTGCTATAGAAAAAATTTATATTTGCGTTGGGAATCGAACCTACGATACCTGAAATAGAAAGCTACCCTTCAAAAGCTGTTGAGAGTTATTTACAGCCTCTTACTCTTAGAGTTGAAAGTGTGTCTAAACGTAATCTAAAACCTGTGAGAGCGCTTCAGATTTTTTATGCCACGAATAAATATACAGGAGACTCCTCGCATGATTATATCTTTACCAGAAAAGATAACGAAATAAATGTAGAAGCAAAATTGTGCACAATTACAATCGTCACGTTTCCAAAATATTTCAGGTCACCAGTGGCGTATCCAACTTAATTTTTTTTTGATGGAGAACGTTCCAAAATGCGCTAAAGATGTGCGTGGTCTAAAGGGCGTCGTTTTCGTTATACAGGGTGGCAAAGTTTCAATTTTTTTTCTCGTATTTTGCGGTTTTCTCTCTTATGTTCGGCGATAATTGTTTCAAATTGGATACATTTAGAATCTGTACAGGAAAGTTCAAAATATTTGGTCGCAGTATACAGGGTGTTACATTTTCTTGAATCGGCTACAATTAAAACTTTCAGAATTTTTTTTTGGAGCACCCTGTATGAATTTGAGTCTCTGTTTCTTTTTTTAGCTTTCTGGTCTCATGCACTTTCGTCGTATCTGTCGCAGTCGGCCTGTCCCAGTCTACTATTTTTTCCCCCATTTATTATTTCGCCCTACACTTCCATCGATGGCTATTTTTGCAAATAAATCGAAACTATGACAAATACGAGAATAGTGCAAGAGACCAGAAACTAAGCAAAAGAACAATTCATACAGGGCGGTCAACAAAAAGTTCTGAAAGGTAACATTGTAGCAGATTCAAGAAAATGTAACACCCTGTATACTTGACACTTTATTGTAGCTTATGTTCTATGATAATTATTTAAAATTTGATACATCAATTATTTTTTAGAATCTACACCAAAGTTCAAAATAGTTGATCGCTGTATACAGGGTGTTACATATTCTTGAATCGGTTATCTTTCAGAACTTTGGCATGTATGTACTATGTATGTATCCAGAGGCACTTTTTAACGTACTACATTTTTTTAATTTTTACTAGTGGCGTTTCTTACAGAATTTCACATGCCCATTTTGGCAGACATTGATGGTACGCCACGCCCCAATCATTTCTAAGCAAATATGATCCCTTTGTTTTTTTTCAATCCGATGCACGGTTTTCGGTTAAAAAAATAAAAACTCGTCAACAGAAATAATATCGCCGATTGTAATAATTTGTAATAGGCCATTCAAGAAAATGTAACACCCTGTATACTTGATACTTTATTTGTAGCTTTTGTTCTATGATAATTGTTTCAAATTTGACAGATCACTTATTTTTCTTACACCAAAGTTCAAAATAGCTGGTCGCAGTATACAGGGTGTTACATTTTGTAGAATCGGCTACAATTTTATCTTTCAGAACTTTTTGTGAGCAGCCTGTGTGAATTTCGGCATGAAATTTTAACTCTCTTGAACAGAGAGTTCAAATTTCTTGCCGAAATTCATACAGGGTGTTCCCTACTGAATCCGCCCGCCACTGATTTGAGGTGGGTCTCAAAGCGAAGGGCCCCCTTCAGTCCAGTTCTAAAGATATTCGAATACAATTTATTCAGTATTTTGACACCTTCCTTTTCTTTTGAACCAAATTCTTTACCACATCGAAATGTTCCCATCTCGTCAACATTACGAAACGATATTGTAAACGTAATTATTGCGTAAAGAAATGAGGAAATTTCAATCAATCTTTTAATTGGCGCATAATGAACAAACGTCGTTTTTTGTCCTTTCAAGCCTATGGCGTCGTGTAATTATTGTCGAACAATTGCGTTGGTTTCCAAATTATGGATCAATTTCGTGTAGGCACAAAAGAGCTATCACAATTTCACGGTTTTTTTTTAAACGTTTTTCTTTTATTTTCAGGTAAGCCGCTTTGGATTTCCAAAAACGGGCATCATTGGGTATGTACCATTTTGTGCTTTAAGTTTCAACAAAAGCGACCTATTTTGTTGTAAACAATTACGTAAGAAAGATGCGAGCAACGGTACTTCGGGAGAGACGGAAAAAAAAATCTTGCCGCATAATGACATATAATCGCAGCCGCATTTAACTCATTATTTAGCATAACAATTTACGCTAATAACAGTAATTATTGGAAAATGCGTTTCGTCAATATCGACATATTGACCCATCCCATATTAACTTCATTCCTCACAAATGGTACTTTCAACCCGATTTTTAGGGTCCACTAACGATCACGGAAATTGATTCTGCTCGATTTATATGGGAACGTCTTTATTATTATTATTATTATTATTATTATTATTATTATCAAAATGTAACGCCTTATGCAGGGTGTCTCGCAACTAATGTCGGTTGTCTATGTCGAAAATACTAAAGTCCAGGAGAGGAATTCATTTAAAATACCTTCAAGATGGTGCCATTTTGGGTTGTATTGGAAGATCAATGCCAACTTGATTATTCTAAATGGAATACCCTATATATTTTTTATACGTACGTATCTCATGCATATTGTGCTCTAAAATTAATTGCTTTTGACATACTTTAATTTTTGTCGACTACTATACAGTGTGTCCAAGATGAAAATGAACAGCATGGGGACATTGGAAACCATAAGAGATACACAGTCGGTTAAATAAGAAAAAGATTGCGTATTTTAGGACTTCTTGGTCAGTGGAACCGTCAAAGAGATATTTGACATTCTGTCAACGCTCAAAATGTTAAAAATTGTTAATTATTTAAGTAAAGTTATTTTTAACATTTTGGTGTAGTACGCGTTGACAAATGTAAGTAGGAGACAGCTAGCCCTCTTAGTTTTCCCTTCTCTCTCACCTGCAGTATCCGTGCTTGGCATTGACACGCGCAGTCCATTTATTATACGCCGATGTAGTGTATATTAGTACTTTGACATAATTCTCTAAGACTTGACAACATTGGTCAGGTTTGGCAGTATTATTTCTTCTGAAAAATGAGCATGGAGCTCATTGTGTGCTTATAAAGTTCCTTGTTATAAAGGGCAAGCTACTGGTGAATACTAAAACAAAACTTAAAGCGTATAGCAATTTCACCGAGCATGAACAGTAAATAATCGGATTCGGTAGCGGTTTCTACGGGAAATCAAATGCAGGAAGCGAGACAGTGAAACGGAAAGTAGCAAAAAGCTTACCTGACAATTAACGGAGGGCTTGCAATCACTGTTTAGGAAAAAGCAAAAGCTATAGATAACCTACGGTGCAAAAAATCAGTGAAAACAATCGCCTAATTACCACCCGAGTTACTTCCCTAATTAAAATTAGTCGTTAGTTTTTTTTAGTTCGCTTTATTAATGTATTTTGAATACATTCTAGAAGTTTGAAATTTGCTACACGTTCATTACATGCTATTTTGAACAGTTATTTTTGGCCTTTTAAACAAAAGACGACTAAACAATCGGGGGCATACTGTATAGGTGTATACCAGGGTTACAGCCCTTTGAATTTTTTGTCGAAATTGGTTTTTTGCCCATAACTTTTGATTGAGACGTCTTATCGAAAAAGTACGAATCGTTTTGGATTCTACGCACCCAAGTTAACAAAAAAAAGTTTTCCCCCGAGAAATTTTGGTGCAGTCGATTTTTGGTAAAAAAGGAAGGTTATACACTGCGTTTTTTTTGCCCAGAAAAAAAAATTGTCTCAGATGGACCGGAAAAAAATATTTTCTTATAGAATGTGGCCTGTAGAATCCATAATTCCAAACAGTTCCAAGATCGGACTACTAGATCAAAAGTTACAGCCCTTTGAATTTTTTGTCGAAATTGGTTTTTTGCCCATAACTTTTGATTGAGACGTCTAATCGAAAAAGTACGAATCGTTTTGGATTCTACGCACCCAAATTATTAAGAAAAAGTTTTTTCCCGAGAAATTTTGGTGCAGTCGATTTTTGGTAAAAAAGGAAGGTTATACACTGCCTTTTTTTTGCCCAGAAAAAAAATTGTCTCAGATCGACCGCAAAAAAATATTTTCTTATAGAATGTGGCCTGTAGAATCCATAATTTCAAACAGTTCCAAGATCGGGCTACTAGATCAAAAGTTACAGCCCTTTGAATTTTTTGTCGAAATTGGTTTTTTGCCCATAACTTTTGATGGAGACGTCTAATCGAAAAAGTACGAATCGTTTTGGATTCTACGCACCCAAATTAAGAAGAAAAAGTTTTTTCCCGAGAAATTTTGGTGCAGTCGATTTTTGGTAAAAAAGGAAGGTTATACACTGCCTTTTTTTTGCCCCGAAAAAAAAATTGTCTCAGATCGACCGGAAAAAAATATTTTCTTATAGAATGTGGCCTGTAGAATCCATAATTTCAAACAGTTCCAAGATCGGACTACTAGATCAAAAGTTACAGCCAGGGTGTATACCTATGCAATGCACTTATACAGTATACAGGGTGTTAATAAATAATTAAAACAAAGTTACAATTTTTGATTTGGTACCCCGGTCATTGGCGTTCTTTTGTTAACTCCCTTATTTTAAAGACTATTGAAAAACAAAATCTTTCAGCTTTATAAGACATATGTATTTATAATTAGTTGTTATTTGTTTAATAAATAAAATCGCGATCGATCAAAAATTTCAAAAAAAAAACATTTTTTAAGAACCACCCCATCGATTTTTGAAAGTAAAACGTTAATAAAATCAAAATAAAATCCCCACACTATTTACATTTGCCCGAAACTTTAGTTTTTCAATCTATCCTGCGAGGGGGGGGGCATTTTGGAAATCGAAATTGAAAAAATATGTAGAACAACTGTTGCAGTAAATGGTGTAGGGATTTTATAAATGTTTTGCATGCAAAAATCGATGGGGTTGTTTTTTTTTTAATTTAAAAATAAAAAATAATTGCAAATACTAATGTAGCTACTTGATTTTTGAAATTAAAACTTGGAAGTCTTGATTGTTATTAAGTTTTTGATTCGAAACTTCAAAAGCAATTATCTAGAATATTTCAAAATATGGCATAATACTTTTTTAGCGTTTTTGATATTAGAATTTTATGCTCTTTCCAAATTCAGAATAAAAGAAATGGTTTCCATTAAACAAAATTATCGCTTAGGTACGTCATATTTCAAAAATAAAAGAATTACTGTAAAATATGTCGCATTTAAGATCACAATATTGAGGTATTCGAGAATTTTTTTCGTAACGTTTAGGAAATGACGTTCCAGACTTTACACTCGCACTGTATATTCTATTGTATCATATTTAAAAATTGTTGAAGTGACATATTTCTACGTCATATTTATTGATTGAATCAAATACTGTGCCTTTGTAGGTACTATACGATCAAAAATGAGTTGCTGTCGAGGCACTTTTGGAATTTTTATTTACATGGTAATTCGTACTTGAACTTCCAAAGGCCCCTCGACTCATTTTTGATCGCTCGGTACTTTCGTCTAACATTTTCGAGACTAAGTTTGCACATCGACAGTAGTTGTGTCTCGTTTAGACGATCTTTTCGCCGCTTGTGAGTACCCTCCTCTGACAATCCGCTCTTGAGATCTAAGGCATTGTAACCGAACATGATAAGGGATCGAGCAAGAGGAGTATGGCTTGTAGAAATTCCTTTCATCGAGACCTTTTATTAGAGGGCCATGAAGAATAAAGCTCAGTGCCCCTCCCCCTCGCATCCTCTCTTTTGATAAGGGGAAATAGAGGAAGGGCGATAGTTGGTAGAAAATAGTTCTTTTCCTGGATACCTTTAATTAGGGTACCATGAAGAGTAGAACGTGTTTTTACCCCCCCCCCCCGTTCCTTTCTCCCAGTTTCAAAAGTTTTACATGGCAAATTGGTTGTCAAACGTAAAGTTTATGTAACTAACAAACACCAACAAACGACAAACAAAAGATTGAAATAAAAATATTCTGAAAATTCCAACTATGCGCCCAAATTTTTGAATTTTGAATAATTAAATAACGATCAACCAACAAACGTGAAAATGTAATTAACAAACACCAACAAACGATTGCCATAAAAATATTTTGAAAATTCAAAAAGTAGGGGGGCTAACGACCAACCAACAAACGTCAAAATGTAACTAACAAACGACCAAAAAACGATTGGTATAAAAATATTTTGAAAATTCAAAAAGTGGGGGGTTAACTTGACACCGGTCCTTAAACTACGGGAGTCACGATTTTTCGAAATAAAAGAAACGCCAATAGCTTCCAACCGGGACACCAAATCAAAAATTGTAAATAAGAAAAGTTGTTTGTTTTAATTAATTCTAACCGCCGTTTTCGGGGGTAGCGACTTACCATTAACACCCTGTATATATAAAAGTTTTTGTATGTAATTGTACGTATTTTTATTTTAAGCAAATCGCTGTAATAAATTACTAATTTTTTGAGGTTAAATACTTTTTTGAAGTTAAACTTCAATAGGGGTTGATTTTTAAGTGTTGAAATATTACGAAATTTCATCATCTTAAGCTTTAATACTCGCACTTTTCTGGATTTTCCCAAAAAACTAAAGAAGGCCCATCGGCATATTGTACATTTTAAAGTGGAGGGTAAATTACTAGGTTTTCTATGTTACTATGTTCCCGGAGTATACGGGGCAAGGGGGGGTTCTTGGAACTCTAATTACAATAATTGCGTTTGTTTGACGAAACTCTCAGTACCGAGATCTCAAACCTTCCCGGAATCGGACATCGAAATGTCATTTTCACGTTGTCGAAAACAAACCGTGATAAATGGGGGAGCAAGCGAATTTTCCCCCATTTCGTTCGAATTGTTACCTACCGTAGGCGAGGGGGGCGTTTGGGGGAAATGACAGATTGATCGTCTCCTGACCTGCAAGGCGCGAACGAATTAGCATTTTATTAAAAACTTCGGCATATCGGCGATTATTAGAAATTCCGTCGTTACTCGAAATTTCCCAAGATAATCGGGACGACCGTGCGATAACTTTTACGAACTTCGATTCTCGAAACGCGCCGTTTATTATTGTAAACAAAAACGGCGGGGGAGGGCGAAAACGAAATTTGAAAAACGAAGTAATACAGGAATATAATTTTTGCTTGATGTGGCATTCGGTTCGTGTCGTTCCGGCGTCGCGCTCGTTGTTTTCCGCGGTTCGTGAGGCGACACGTATCCAACTCCGGTCGCTGAGCCCGCCGCCTTCAGTCAGTAACCGAATCTCGTTGATGCATGTTCTAATCAGAATTTTGTGTTTTGTGTGCGTGACGTGATTAGATCTCGCCTTTTCTATGTGGATTTAGCCGAAGTAAGTGAATTAATCGAGTTGCGGGTCCATCTAAGACGAAACCTGGCCAGGATACGTGTTTTCCGTCCCGCATCGTATTTCTGGCACGGTTCTGTACTTTTTTGGATCAAGTTATTAATGGACTTGGATGTTGGTTATTAAAAAAATTAAATCGGTAACGGTTTTTCGACGAAATGAAACTCCTTTCTCCGCGCTCGCATTTCGAAAAATTTCGCTAAAAACGTACGCACGAAGAGATGCGTTATCGGCAACCTGTTGCTGGCCTCAATCAGGCGGTCACCCGGACATTAACATTACCTCTGCCTTGCAACACATGCGTACATTGCCTTGTTTCCTCCACGGTCGCATTCCTAACTGCACCTGATTTCAAAAATAATTCCACTTACGGAATTCCTCACGTTAATTATCCGAATCCGAAATTCCCCCCGACCCGGGGGCTGCCACTTTTGGGTTAAGCACTTCCACGAAGACGACGACATACTTTTGACGTGTCTATGTCAATGTCGGATTCCGTTATAATTCCTATGTCTGTTTACGTTTCGGGAGAACTTTAAAAATCGTTTCCACAGCGCGTAACCTTTAATTTTTTTGGGTACGAAATTAACTTCCAGACGACCTCCAGAAGTACAATACAACTTTCTAATGCTTTTTTAACCGCTTCCGTTCAATACATCGTTTCTTATTAAGTCGTTTAAGATGATTTCGGCCTTCTGATGGCGTGTTCATTTCTCGATTTCATTCCGCAAATTCAAATTGTTCGACCAAAGTCTCTGGCACGTAGATACCATGGTCCGAAATGCGCATTTTAATCTTGAAACGAAGACGCACTTTTGTTTTGGTATATACTTTGGGATATTTGGTATATACTTTGGCATATTTGGTATATACTTCACGACTGTGCAGAAATGACGATTCAAAAAGCTGATGAAGAAGTTGTCTGTCACAGTCCAAGAAAAGAGGTGATAACTTCTCAAATTCTAGATGTAACAAAATACTCTTAAATGTCAAGTCCGTGAAAAGATCTGAAAAAAGGCCCCAATCGAGGCCGTACCAAAAAAATGAAGTTGATGATGGTTCCGCAAGGCCGAAACGTCGGATTAAAAAATTAAAAACTTCACCTTCAAAGAGCGTTAAAAGTTGCCTTGTGTTTTGGTGTAAATAAAATTCACGTCTGAAAAAATCTGATATTTTCAGATAATTTTAAAAATTCACCGATTTCCAACCGTTATCTTCTTAAAAAAACCAAATTTATGTCTTACCGTTTCCAGAAGGCCCATAGTGGCTCTCCTCCAGGGATTTTGTAACCATGTCAGTTTCTAGAATTTTATCTTTACCTTAGAAACGATGACTCACAAGAAAAATTTTGAAATTTTAATTATCAGAACCTGCAAAATTCTGAAAAATTGTAAAATTTCACTTTCGAATTTGGACCGGCCCCTGAATTCTACTCGTCGAAATCGCGACTTTAAGTGTGTTAGAATTTGGGTTAGTTCACAATAGAATTGCGACTTTTGGCATATAGACTACTGCAGGTGAGCGAGAGGGGAAAACTAAGAGGCAAGCTCTCTCTCTATCAATCGCGCTTTCGTTGGTCCCATACAATCCACATTTCAGTAACAGTGCAACCAACACAAGCGCGATAGCGAGAGAGAGAGTTTGCCTTTTAGTTTTCCCCTCTCGCTCACCTGCAGTATCAGTCCATTTCTATATGTCGATGATGACTTCGTTACGTTACTCTTCTCTCTCCGTATGTTTCTCGCGGTAAGCGTGGACCAATCGCCGTGCTTGGCGCTCGGGAGTGTCGCGAGAACTTTACGAAATGCTTCAAAGTATGTACGAATTGATCCCGTTGGGCCTGTCACACAAGCAGAGAAAACACAAATAAGAAATCAAAGCGTTTCGTCAGCAAAGTTATCATCATCAGCAAACATACTTTGTTGTTTTCGCAATTTTCTCAGAAGCGCACTTCGATTACATTATAAAAATCACGTGATTTATTTATTTACAATTTTGAAATGGATTAATTTATAACAGTAGTTATTATTTATCACTCCCATATATAAAGTAACACGAGCGCATCGATGTTGGAACTATTTATCACTAATAGTTCCACTTCGGCAACATTCGGTTAGCTTATACAGGGTGTCTCGTGACTCGATGGGTATATAGCTTAACACCATTTTAAGTCGAAGTTTCTTTCTACACCTTGTCCAAATCCCAATGGTTTATTAAATTTAGCAATAAATCAATCTAGTGGGTCATGTAATTGTTTTGTCATATTGTTATGGTGACATTCTTTGACGTTGTAATTTTAAGATTCAATTGATATACGTTTTCAAATCAAGAATATTCACTTTATTTCGAGCTTTGTTTACGTATACTGTGACGGAAATGCAAAAACGGCAGTGAGGGAATATCAGAAGTCATATCAATTTAACATTAGAAGGACAAAGAATAAACAATGTCACCATAACAATATGACAAAACAATTGCATGGCCTACTAGATTGATTTATTGCTAAATTTAATATTGCCCATAACTTCTTTATAACTTTAGAACTATTACGTTAAAGTGCATAAGGAAATTTCGACTTAAAATTGAGCAAGGAATATGGCGTTAATCGATGTCCATCGAGTCTCGGAACACCCTGTATAGAGTTAAAGTGCATAAGGAAATTTCGACTTAAAATTGAGCAAGGAATATGGTGTTAATCTATGTCCATCGAGTCTCGGAACACCCTGTATAGAGTTAAAGTGCATAAGGAAATTTCGACTTAAAATTGAGCAAGGAATATGGCGTTAATCTATGTCCATCGAGTCTCGGAACATCCTGTATAGAGTTAAAGTGCATAAGGAAATTTCGACTTAAAATTGAGCAAGGAATATGGTGTTAATCTATGTCCATCGAGTCTCGGAACACCCTGTATAGAAAACACCCCTCTTTCTCGAAAGTTCTGGAACGCTTCCGAACGATATTCTAGAACAAACACGTCATATTTCGCGGAAAGAATGCGTCACACACGCTTTCGTTTCTTATCACCGATGACTAATCCTTTATGGGCGCATTATAATAAGTCGGGTGCGTAGAATCCAAAAATTGGAGCAAATTCGTCCTTACACCTTGGCGATAGAAAAACGGAGGGGCGGATTTTTTTGAAATTATCAACTAACGGTTGCGTTAGCCAGAGGAGGGCCAAAAACTCTTGCAAAAGATATCCTGCGAATATTCTAGAATTTCATAAAACAATCTGGGCCCGTTGAAAATCTTTTTTGAATTTTTTTAAATTGCATGTATAATCCCGGTGGTGTATTTGTAGATTAAACTATACAGGGTGTTTCATTAAAAAAATGAGGTTAAGTTCGATAACTTTTTTGCATGGCCCCCTACAATTATTTTGAAAATAACAAATAATTAAACTATACAGGGTGTTTCATTAAAAAAATGAAGTTAAGTTCGATAACTTTTTTGCATGGCCCCCTACAATTATTTTGAAAATGACAGATTTTTCAAAGAAACTTGCATTTTTTAAAATCTTTTATTACTAAGAAAATATAGGGTCATTCTGTTTGATGTTTTTTTGATTGCCCCCCGTATTTCTTAAGGGGACGAATATTTTCCAACTTTTTTTTACACTAGCAATTACAAAGATTGTGTCGAAGGTGGAAAACCCTTAAAAGGAAAGTATTTTACAGGCTTTTCAAAATTCGAACGTTCCCTATTTAGGAGACAATAATTTAAGGCCTTAAGAATCTGAGCCTTATGAGTGTCTGAGAACTTCTAAAGCACCTATTCTAGACCTTTTAGAGCCTATGATGTCGTTCAAGGTTAAAAAAATTGTTTTCCAAATGAACAATGGATCCAAATATTTCGTTTGGGAGTTTGAAATTTTTTTCTTTAATAGCACTAGACTCTTGGGTCTTTATTTTTTATTTTAAAAAAATGTTTGGTTTGTCACTACTTATACTATATCACGCTCTGTATAATATTTTTAAAAATGTGTTTTGATTGAAAATGAAGGTTTTTGTTTGATTTTCAAAAATGTCCCAAAGTTGGATCAGTTTTTATTATCCGACTTGCATGTGCGTATTTTCCAAAGCCTTTAAAAAAAAAGGCTTAAAAGTCGGCAGATTCACTAATATTAAAGGCTCTAAAAGTTGTTGCCTTTTAAGCCCGTTAAGAGTACGAAAATTCCTAAAACACTCGTAAGGCTCTTAGTTTTTTGAAAAAAAAAATAATAGTTTTGAAAATCCCAAAGATCCTTAAAAACTCGTAAAAAATCTTCGATCTAGAAGCCATCTAAAATAAGTAGTATCTGAAAAACAGTTGCGGGTTCTTCTATTAATCGAAAAACATTTTACCGTAATCGAAAATTAGAATTTTTGAAAATTTAAATTTTGATCGATTTTTTTGTAAATTATCTTATACAAACCTTGTCCTGATAATAACATTTTTATATAAATGAAATGTTGTTGAGGTTGGCACCTCATCCCTTGGACTCAGTGTTGAAAAATTTCTATAATTTATTTATCGTTGCGAATATTCGGGAGCTTTCGTAAATATTCGGCAATTTTCGAGAATTTTCGGTAAAGTATACTAATTATAATACATTAAATTAAATACAACAATAATTGTCAATTTAAAGTCAGAAAATTGCAAGAGAAAACGATAAAAACTGTCCATTCTAGATATTTTACGTAGAATCCAGTGGCGTAGTTTAAATAAATTTTTGGACTACCGTTTTTGTTTTTTTTTTTAAAATGCGACACCCTGTATATCTTAGTCAATGTTTTGTATTCGTTTTCCTGATTTCGTTGCTGTATTACAATTTATATTTTTTAAAAATTCTAGTCATGAACCAAAAATTGAAACCTTAAATTTTTATGGTTTTTAACTAGTATGCCATGGATGTAGGTAGTGTTTTTTTTTTCGGACAACACGCGTTAAACACGGCTTAGGTTAACTTGCATCTGCACAAATTTATTATTAAAATGGCTAACTGCGTTTTCAACAAAACAAATCGGGCTGACTGTCCGAAAATTTAGCATAAAAAAAATGAGTCAACACGTTCAAGAAGGGCACCTGGCCAAAATAAATTCTTGATCGTTCAGGTGTTTCGCAACTTTCACCGACAAAAAAACTTCAAATTGTTTACGTTTACTCTGCAAGGTCATTCTTGGAAACGCCCCTTCAAGCGTAAGATTTTGATATACCGGATGACAAACTTTATTAATTAATTTCGACATGAAAAGAATGCGGATTCCTACAACAAACGGTAAGGTCGCGGAGGAAAAACGCACCGAACCGCATTTCCTTTTATTTGGCAACGGAAGGACCGAATTCCTTCAATTAGATAACGTCACGTCAATAATAAGGGCGGCAATTTTTTTTGGCTTTGGCCAATCGCCAACTACCGCGCGTCTAATTTTAAATGAAAATTAACAACTGCGAAGAATTTTTTTTTCGGTGGCACGTTTCTGGGAAAGACGATATACGGGCGAAGATAAACTTTGAACTTTGTAAATGCCAATAACACAATCACGTGGACAAAAACATGCCGCCGACAGCTAATCTTTCGACCAATAACGGTCTCAATTCCTAAAACGAAGTTGCAATAACTTACTTTATTGGCAACACTGCTAAAAAACAATTAAAAACGAATTAAGTTAAATTGTTAGGTCTCAGTCTTAGAACGTTGTATCTTTGCTTATCTTGAAAATTTAATGTATTTACACTTGTTGGAAACCACTGATTTAATTCGAATTGAACCGTCATCGGAATTTGGCTTTTGAGAATAAGTGCCTGGAATCCCATGACATTTCCAGTTTTAAAGAATTCTGGGGAACTTCCATTTTGAGGAAGGTGCGGTTTGAAATTCTGATTCATTTTTTTCTCAAGCACTTGACACGAGGATTTTTCGATAGGTATGCTAACTGTTTTTTAGGTTAATATACAGGGTGTTTCATAATTGAATGTCAATATTTAAGGTGGCAATTTTTGGGTCCATTTTTAAAAAAAACTCCATATGAACCTATGTCCTAAACGTCTTAACTTTTGAGATACAGGATGTACGATGATCCTTGTTTCAAATTTGATTCACCAATTATTTTTTATAATCTCTGCGATTAAGTGTCAAGTATACAGGGTGTAACATTTTCTTGAATCGGCTACAATTTTATCTTTCAGAACTTTTTTTTAGAGCACCCTGTATGAATTTCGGCAAGAAATTTGAACATAAGCTAAACAAAAGAACAGAGAGTTAAAATTTCATGCTGAAATTCACACAGACTGCTCCACAAAAAGTTCGGAAAGATATAAATTGTAGCCGATTCTAGAAAATGTAACACCCTGTATACTACGACCAACTATTTTGAACTTTGGTGTAGATTCTAAAAAATAAGTGATGTATCAAATTTTAAACAATTATCACAGAACATAAGCTACAAATAAATTATCAAGTATACAGGGTGTTACATTTTCTTGAATCGGATACAATTTTATCTTTCAGAACTTTTTTTTGGACCGCCCTGTATGAATTTGAACTTTTGTTCAGCTTTCTGGTCTCTTGCACTATTCTCGTATTTGTCAAAGTTTCGATTTATTTGCAAAAATAGCTATCGATGGAAGTTATGTGTAGGGGAACTAGCGAAATAATAAATGAGAAAAAAAAATAGTAGGCTGGGACAGGCTGACTGCGACACACAGTTAAACATAGAAACAGAGACTTCACATTCATACAGGGTGCTCCACAAAAAGTTTTGAAAGTTAAAATTGTAGCCGATTCTAGAAAAGGTAACACCCCGTATACTGCGACCAACTATTTTGAACTTTGGTGTAGATTCTAAAAAATAAGTGATGTATCAAATTTGAAACAATGATCACAGAACATAAGCTACAAATACAGTATCAAGTATACAGGATGTTACATTTTCTTGAATCGGCTACAATTTTATCTTTCAGAACTTTTTTTGGGCCGCGCTGTATGAATTTAAACTTTTGTTTAGCTTTCTGGTGTCTTGCACTATTCTCGTATTTGTCAAAGTTTCGATGTATTTGCAAAAATAGCCCATCGATGGAAGTTATGTGTAGGGGAAATAGCGAAATAATAAATGAGAAAAAAAATAGTAGGCTGGGACAGGCTGACTGCGACAGATACGACGATAGTGCAAGAGACCAGAAAGCTAAACAAAGAAACAGACTTCACATTCATACAGGGTGTTCCACAACAAGTTTTGAAAGTTAAAATTGTAGCCGATTCTAGAAAATGTAACACCCTGTATACTGCGACCAACTATTTTGAACTTTGGTGTAGATTCTAAACAATAAGTGATGTATCAAATTTGAAACAATGATCACAGAACATAAGCTACAAATAAAGTATTAAGTATACAGGGTGTTACATTTTCTTGAATCGGCTACAATTATTTCAATCGGCTGTTACAATTATTAATTCTGTTGACGAGTTTTTATTTTTTTAAGCGAAAACCGTGCATCGGATTGAAAAAAACAAAGGGATCAAATTTGCTCAGAAATGATTGGGGATTTCAAGAGTAATTTTTATTTTCAGAGAAATCAGTGGCGTACCATCAATGTCTGCCAAAATGGGCATGTGAAATTCCGTACGAACGCCACTGGTGGAAATTAAAAAAATGTGGTACGTTAAAAAATGCCTTTGGATCATAGTACATACTTACATGACAAATTTCATTAAAATATCTAAAGTGGTGTTACAGATCTTAATAATAAATGATTTATTTTTGAAAACTTTACCACCCTGTATCTCAAAAGTTAAGACGTTTAGGACATAGGTTCGTATGAAGTTTTCTTTTAAAAATGGACCCAAAAGTCACCCCCTTAAATATTGACATTCAATTATGAAACACCCTGTATACAGCGTGTTTCATAAAAAAATGAGATTAGATCAGATAACTTTTTTAAAACTGTGGCGTTTGTACGGAATTTCACTAGCCCATTTTGGCAGACATTGATGGTACGCCACTGATTTCTGTAAGCAAATTTGATCCCTTTGTTTTTACAATCTGATGCACGGTTTGGAAAAGTTTTTCTCGTATTTTGTGTTTTCTCTCTGATACTTGTTTCAAATTTGATACATCAATTATTTTTTATAATCTCTGCAATTAAGTGTCAAGTATACAGGGTATAACATTTTCTTGAATCGGCTACAATTTTATCTTTCAGAACTTTTTTTTAGAGCACCCTGTATGAATTTCGGCAAGAAATTGGAACTCTCTTGAACATAAGCTAAACAAAAGAACAGAGAGTTAAAATTTCATGCCGAAATTCACACAGGCTGCTCCACAAAAAGTTCTGAAAGATAAAATTGTAGCCGATTCTAGAAAAGGTAACACCCAGTATACTGCGACCAACTATTTTGAACTTTGGTGTAGATTCTAAAAAATAAGTGATATATCAAATTTGAAACAATGATCACAGAACATAAGCTACAAATACAGTATCAAGCATACAGGATGTTACATTTTCTTGAATCGGCTACCATTTTATCTTTCAGAACTTTTTTTGGGCCGCCCTGTATGAATTTAAACTTTTGTTTAGCTTTCTGGTGTCTTGGCACTATTCTCGTATTTGTCAAAGTTTCGATGTATTTGCAAAAATAGCCCATCGATGGAAGTTATGTGTAGGGGAAATAGCGAAATAATAAATGAGAAAAAAAATAGTAGGCTGGGACAGGCCGACTGCGACAGATACGACGATAGTGCAAGAGACCAGAAAGTTAAACAAAGAAACAGAGACTTCACATTCATACAGGGTGCTCCACAAAAAGTTTTGAAAGTTAAAATTGTAGCAGATTCTAGAAATGTAACACCCTGTATACTGCGACCAACTATTTTGAACTTTGGTGTAGATTCTAAACAATAAGTGATGTATCAAATTTGAAACAATGATCACAGAACATAAGCTACAAATAAAGTATTAAGTATACAGGGTGTTACATTTTCTTGAATCGGCTATTACAATCGTGTGTTAAAATTATTAATTCTGTTGACGAGTTTGAAAAAAACAAAGGGATCAAATTTGCTTAGAAATGATTGGGGACTTCAAGAGTAATTTTTATTTTCAGATGAATCAGTGGCGTACCATCAATGTCTGCCAAAATGGGCATGTGAAATTCCGTACGAACGCCACTGGTAAAAATTAAAAAGATGTGGTACGTTAAAAAATGCCTCTGGATACATAAGTGCCATACATGCCAAATTTCATTAAAATATCTAAAGTGGTATTACAGATATTAATAATAAACGATTTATTTTTGAAAAAATGTTGTGTTTAAAAGTGACAATTTAAATTGTTACATGTTCTAAATTTAAATTCAAAATTCCTCCGATTGAAATTGTTTCTTGAACTATTTTAATAATTCAAAATCTTAAAGCTTTTCACAAAATGGAACTTGGAAACTTGAAATTTTACTGTTTTCTAAACCAAGTTCGAAATTTAGTTTTGGAATAGTTTTTTTTAAAGTAATGATCTCTAAGAAATGTTAAAACTTGAACTTTTTTAAGTTAAAATTTCCAATTTTAAACTTAAAACTTTTTTAAGCACTGGCGTTAATTTGATTTTAAACAATCTCAGCTTGAAATTTTCTTCTGAATCGTTTTAGGGTTACTTTCTTAGAAAACATTACCCTCGACTCTTTTTGATTTCAAATTGAAATTTTAAATTGGAAAATTGTTTTTAAAATTTTGAAATTAAGTCATTTTCAAATTGCAAGGCTAAAGATGAAAGATTTTCACCCTCCAAATTTCGTATTCAAAACTTCTGGGATCTTGTTCCAAGATTTTTGGATTTAGTTGGAATTGTTCGTCAAACTTTGTTAAAAATTGAGTTGCAGAAGTATTGATGTTGATTTTGGTCCTCGAGCCGGATTTTCAATCTTTATTTTCTGGATACGTGGTTAAATTTCTTGAAATGTGGAGCGATCCGGTTCAACGACCCCCATAAAAAAAAGCGCGAAAGTGCGTGTAAACATTCCGATAGTACGCTCCGTATATAAAAAATGGAGATGTCACTCACTTAGGACCAATTTACGTTTATCTTTTGATAGACAATTTATACATCCGGTCAGCGTATAAGTGACGGAGATAGCGTTTTCCCGTGTCGCATTCGCCACAGAACTTTTTATCTTGGATCCATTTTGTAATATTTCGGGACGTACGGGCCGGATACGCGTTGTTGCAAAGGATGTATGTAGATGAAACTACAACACAGCGGCAGCGCGCAGTTTGTAATTAACGGAAAGGTCGTAGAAAGTGTATGGAACCTTGCATTTTCTCGCGGTAAATGTAGGACAAACGTTAATGTTTCCTATTCGATTATATGCGAGAGAACGTTCGAAAACGGCGGAGAAAAAAAAATAATCGTTTCGATTACGCAATAAAAGTCGCTTTGAATCGCGCGAGGTGAAATCTGAATACAGAAGGCGGGCGGCTTCGAATAACAACCGTGAATGAAGAAAGTTTCTTCGACGATACCGAGACGGGACAATGCATTTCCTTGTCGATTTGAAAGGGGAAATGTCTTGTTTTTTAGAGTGTCCGTTAAATATTAATGAAAATAAGAATGCAACGACCTTCGCATCTCCGTATTCAGTTTCGTAATCGGCAATGGAGTACATCCGCAGTTCTTTCTAACCGACAATTTTTGCAAAAATTTGCCTACATTGTATTGGTGGCTTAAAGAGGCGCCATTGTGGTGCACTAAAGCGGAAATGAGATACCATGAGAAGTGATAATTTTAGCCTATCAGACTACACAAGTGATAAAAGCCATAATTTTTACATTCAAAACACTCTACAGGGTGATTCAAATTGGTCCATTTTTTATGGACGCCATATTGGATTTTTACGGACTGAGGTAGAGGACAGAACATTGGATTTTGAAATTTTTCTTGTAAATCTATGGTAAAAGTATAGTGACCCGTCATAATTTTTCTTTTTTTTGTCTCCCATCTCATTCCGCAAAAAATCCAATATGGCGTCCATAGGAAATAATCAAATTTTGAGAGTGAAGGGTCCTTAAGGGATAGGGAAATTAAAAATTGTCAATTTCAGAATGACTACATTTTTCTTAGTTATAAGAGACCGAATGTTTTATACAAAAGTATTGTTGAATAATCTGCCGTTTGCAGAAAAAAAGTTATCGGAATTTCCTCGTTTTTTGGAATGGAATGTCCTGTATATTTTAATGTAAAAAAAGGATTGCATATTAACACTTAAAAACAATTAATGTGATTCAAATCAATTAAAAAAAGATTTCAAAAATCCAAAAAAAAAAGTTCGTGACTGAAAAAAGCCAAGGAAAAGATTTTTTTTAATATCTTCTTTCTTGTGTATTTTTGAAAACATAATTTAATACGTTTACAAAAATACAAAAGAAAGAAATCTTTTCCTTTGAATTTTTTTAGTCACGAAAAATTTACCAGAGCTATTCTCATTTTTTAAATGAAACACCCTGTATATTTTAATTTCAAAAAATAACATGATTTAATACTTTGTTTAAATTAAAATATACAGTGTTTTATTTAAAAAATGACGTTAGATCTGGTAACTTTTTTACCTGATCTCATATACTTATTCAGAAAACAGCAGATTGTTCAACAATCAAAGAAACTTTTGTATAAACCCTTTTTCTGTACCCTATAAAAGTGACACCCTGTATATAAAGCGTTTACTCTCGATTCAATAAGCGATTTTAAACGTGAAATGTGAGGGGTGAAGGGGGACAAAAAATATTTCATCCCCCAATACTAAAAGGAAATTTGAAAGACTTTGGTAGCTTCAATTTTGAAATATTTGTTGCATCATGATCGTACAAGAAACTATTTCAAGCAGGGATCAATAAAAAGAAACTTCAAATTCGAAAACATCGCAAATTTCAATTTGAAAGTTTCCAGGGCGCACAGGGTCGGGTAAAAAAATTTACTTCATTTTTTAAATAAAACGCCCTGTATATTTTGAGCTGAAAAGATAGTATGTTAATTCTTTTTTTTTAAAATACAGATAACACTCATGAGTGATATTCAAAAAACTTTCAGTGATTCAAAATAATTCGGAAAAGAATTCAAAAAGATGTTTGGGATTTTTGTTCATTTTTGTGTATTTTTGAAAAGAAAATTTAACATGCGTTCTTTTAGATTAAAATCTAGAGGGTATTGCCCCTTATGCTTCTTCTTAAAACAGAAGGTTGTTCAACAAACTTTTGTATTAAACATTAATTTGCCGTTTTCAGAAGACGTATACAGGGTCAGGTAAAAAAAGTGATCGGATTAACTTAATTTTTTTAAATAGAGCGCCCTGTATATTTCAGAATGACTACATTTTGTTAGTTATAACAGACCGAATGTTTCATACAAGTTTGCAATAATTGTTGAATAATCTGCCGTTTGCAGAAAAAAGTGATCGGATTTACCTCGTTTTTTGGAATGGAATGTCCTGTATATTTTAATGTAAAAAAAGGATAGCACATTAAATACGATAGGTGACACTTAAAAACATTAATGTGATTCAAATCAAAGATTAAAATAATTCAAAATAAAGTTCGTGACTGAAAAAAGTCGAAGAAAAGATTTTTTTTTGATATTTTCTTTCTGGGTATTTTTGAAAAGATAATTTAATACGTTTTCAAAAATACACAAGAAAGAAATCTTTTCCTTCGGATTTTTTCAGTCACGAAAAAGCGAGCGAAAAAGTTACCAGAGCTATTCTAATTTTTTTAATGAAACACCCTGTATATTTTAATTTAAAAAAAGTTAATTTAATACATTATTTGTTTAAAATAAAATATACAATGTTTCATTTAAAAAATGAGGTTAGATCTGGCAACTTTTTTACCTGATCCCATATACTTATTCTGAAAACAGCAGATTTTTGAAAAATCATAAAGAAACTTATAAACACCCTTTTTCGGTACCGCTCCTACCCTATAAAAGTGACACCCTGTACAAAAAGCGTTTAATCTTCGATTCAGAAAGCGATTTTAAACGTGAAATGTGAGGGGTGAAGGGGGACAAAAAATATTTCATCCCCCAATACTAAAAGGCAATTTGAAAGACTTTGGTAGCTCAATTTTGAAATATTTGGTGCATCGTGATCGTACAAGAAACTATTTCAAGCAGAGATCAATAAAAAGAAACTTCAAATTTCGAAAACATCGCAAATTTCAATTTGAAAGTTTTCAGGGCGCACAGGGCCGGGTAAAAAATTTACTTCATTTTTTAAATAAAACGCCCTGTATATTTTGAGCTGAAAAGATAGTATGTTAATTCTTTTTTTTTTAAATACAGGTATTCAAAAAACTTTCAGTGATTCAAAATAGTTCGGAAAAGAATTCAAAAAGATTTTTGGGATTTTTGTTCATTTTTGTGTATTTTTGAAAAGAAACTTTATCATACTTTTTTTTTAGATTAAAATCTAGAGGGTATTCCATTTAAAAAACGAAGTTAGGTCCGGTTTTTACCTTGTCCCTTGTGCTTCTTCTGAAAACGGAAGGTTGTTCAACAAACTTTTGTGATAAACATTAATTTGTCGTTTTCAGAAGAAGTATACAGGGTCAGGTAAAAAAGTTATCGGATTAACTTAATTTTTTTAATAGAGCGCCCTGTATATTTTAATCTAAAACGATAGTATATTTACTTTAAAAAAAGTATAAGTAATGCCATGGATAATATTCAAAAAACTTTCAGTGATTCAAAATTAGTTCGGAAAAGAATTCAAAAAGATTTTTGGTTTTTTTGTTCATTTTTTGTTTATTTTTGAAAAGAAAATTTATTATGCTTGTTTAGATTAAAATCTAGAGGGTATTCCATTTACAAAACGAAGTTAGGTCCGGTTTTTACCTTGTCCCTTGTGCTTCTTCTGAAAACGCAAGGTTGTTCAACAAACTTTTGTGATAAACATTAATTTGCCGTTTTCAGAATAAGTATACAGGGTCAGGTAAAAAAGTTATCGGATTAACTTAATTTTTTTTAATAGAGCGCCCTGTATATTTTAATCTAATACGATAGTATATCTACTTTAAAAAAAGTATAAGTAATGCCATGGATGATATTCAAAAAAGATCATGCTTTGTTTAGATTAAGATCTAGAGGGTACCTATTCCATTAAAAGAAATTAGGTTAGATCCGGTAGTTTTTTTAAAACTATTTTCTTTTAATTTTGGAATATGACGTACCAAAGGGGCTCATTTTATGACTAAAAGTTCATGTAAATATAGCAAACGCTTCATTACCTATATACAGGGTGTTACAATTGCACGATTTTTTAAATTTCTTCTGTAGATCCTGCAGTTTTTTGAGATTCTCGAATAAACTGTCCATTTCAAAAATTTTACTTTCATTTAGCCAACTACCGAACTTTTAGTTATAAAATATGGTTATCTGTATGTATGTACAGGGTGCTTCAAATTCGTGGCTCACCGCAACGGTAAAAGGATACATCGTAGGTTCAATGGGGGCAAAGTTCCTTCCCCCTTTTTATGAATAAAACGAAATTTTTGAAAAATCTATTTATCACTTCGGCGTTGAAATTGGAACTATACTGAAACGCAATTCGATTTGCTTAAATAGTAAACTCGAGTGTTCCCGAGTGGTCGCGAGTCTTTTCGAGTGTTCTAGAACCAAACAGTCGTTCTCCGTTTTTTGTCGTCGATGACTAATCATCGTTTCTGTGTGAATGCTTTTCCAAAGTGCGTATGCAAATCATCTTCACACAGACATGAATGAAACCCGCGATGTTTTTGACCTCTCTCTCGTCGATTTTCTCACGCATTCTTAAAAATCCCAAGACGACCTTGTTAGAACTTAGAACTTGGAGAGCTTTGTATTTCGAAATTTCGAAATCGGTTCGCAAATAAATACTGTGAAAGTAGAGCGTGCTCCCAAAAATAAATGGTGTTTACTCCTAGAATAGCTCGGTGCACGTTCCAATCTTTTCTGTCATATTATAATTGCATTAATGAAGAAAATATGTGGGCGTGTGAGAAGGAAAAAATAGTGGGCGTGGGCCGCCGCACTTAGAGCATTGTCGTTAAGTGACTCACGCGTCAGGTTCAAGAGATTAATTGGGGAGGGACGCAAAGACCATCCATCCAAGTCCGAGCCCATCTAATATGTAAATTGTAATCTTTTTTTCTCTCCACGACAGGGATCTTGCAGGGCTGCAAAAAAATACGCGGGAGGTTAGTGATGGTGATTAGTGAATGATTTGTGCGTTGTGGCGGTCATTGTCGGAAAAGTGTCGCGTGTACCTGAAGGACATTGCGCTGGTCTTGGAGGAGGGATGGTGGCCAGTCAGAGCGTCGTACAGGAGTCGCAGAATGACATGTACTGCTCGCCCATTACGTATGGGGAGTACTACCCCGATGGACATTACTACCTTCCGGGAGCGCCGCCCGAATTGTGTCCCGCACATACAGGAATGTGTACCGTACATGGTGACTATGGTGAGGTTCTATTTTTGCCACATTATTACCATTTTTACACATAAATGATAACGTTTCGTTTGTTATGACTGTTTCGCATGAGCAACGTGACATTTCCTCGGACTTTTCTCACGTTTGCGAGACTGTACAATTTCATACATCAAAATGATTCAACAATTGAACCTAAAATTTGATGAATCTGAGTGTCCAAAGTCATCGAAACAGTTTAAGTTATTACACAATTTCGTTAGTTTACTAGCTCGGAGACCCATAGCTCGATCTTAGGTTGAAAAAACAATATTGGCGACATCTGAACATCCTTCTTTAAAAATTCCTTTCGAAAACCTTCATAAAATCTTGAGTGCAACTTATTTTGGATCTTAGGAACTACTACTACTAATCTGGGACCCACTGATCCACTTATCTAATTGGTCGCAAAGTGGACTACGTGTTTCCTTCAAAACGTTTAGTAGACTTCTTGAAACAAAAAAATTGCTGAAAGCACATTACTTTTAGTTATTTTTTGTTGACAGGGTTGGTACCACTGAAATATTCTTGAAAATTGTAGAATTGTTGAAAAATTGCTTTCTTCTTTTACTAGAAATTTTCTTGAAGGGTTATTTTATGGATTTTTCAAAAAAATATTAGAAATATTGAACTTTTTGAAAATTTGGCTACATATACAGGGTGGAACTTTTGTCTGGAAGACTCTATAATCTTCAAAACAACATTTTTTTAAAAGAGGCTTTTTATAGTATCCAAAATTACAAAAAGTTTGCTATCAATGTACGTACTAGAAATTTGGGGTCAGTGGCGTACGTCTGCAAAGTCGAGGGGGCACACCTTCACCGCCTTCTTGGATATACAGACGTAAACATTTTTTAGTACGTAACAAAATTTAATAGAAAAACTCAAATTATGGAAAATAGTTTTATTATAATTAATTTTGTAATTTTCCTAGTAAAAACGTTATCCTTTTTTAGTTATGGTAAACATTTAATATTTGCAGAGGTACGCCACTGACCATAAATTTAAGGTAGGTAGATTGGTCGCAAACTTTTAATAATTTTGGGTACCATAAAAAGCGTCTTCAACAAAACGTTGTTTTGAAGAGTGTTCCTGATAAAATTTTCACTCTGTATACGAAAGTCAATAAGAGGAATTCATCTAAAATAGTGACAACTTGATTCTTCTTTTAAATTGAACACCCTATACATTTTCGTATTCTGGGTATAGAGCAGGCCTGTAGCCTAAATCATATTTCCTCATATTTTCTGTAGGAAAGCCATTATTTGATTTGGGCTGGTTTCGTTTTACAAGAGGTGGACTGTCTTGATTGTCATTTTGAATAAATACAGGGCGTTCAAAAATTAGCTTTAAAATTGAACTGAAAAAATCATTGAAATCTAAGTTTTTTATGAATTTTTGTTAGTTGGCCATGGAAAACCCCTCAACGCTTTCTTTTATTTATTTATTTATTTGTTTATTAGTGCTGGAACTGTAAACATACAGTTTTGCACAAGTCAAAATAAAAAATCAAAATATAAGTAAGTTCAAAGTTCAAAGAAACCTACGTTCGAAATGTCAAGTCGACTGTAAAACATAAAATCATATTCCCGTTCCCGTGGGAATTTCGGAAAGTGTTTATTTATTTATAGACAATAGCAGACCTGACGAACGCTGTATCGTTACCGGACCTAACCTCATTTTTGCAATAGAACACCCTGTATATTTTAATTTAAAATTTTTCCAAAATATGCCGCACTATAGGGGTGATTTAAAAAATATAGGTGACCCAAAAAACTCAAGAATAATTCAAAGAGATTGGAAAAGAATTTAAAGAAGATTCAAATGATTCAAAAAAATGTTTCATTTGTTAAAAAATCATTTGAATCTTTTTGAACCAATATTGTATTTTTTTGAATTTATTGACTATTATTATATTTTTGGTAAGAAAATTTAATATGCTACCTTTTTAGAATAAAACAGGTTGTACCAGTTCTACTAAAAAAAGGAAGTTATTTTTTGTTGACAGGGTTGGTACCACTGAAATTATTCTTGAAAATTGTAGAATTGTTGAAAAATTGCTTTCTTCTTTTACTAGAAACTTTCTTGAAGGGTTTTTTATGAATTTTTCAAAAAAATATTAGAAATATTGAACTTTATGAAAATTTGGCTACATATACAGGGCGGGACTAATGTCTGGAAGACTATAATCTTCAAAACAACATTTTTTTAAAAGAGGCTTTTTATAGTATCCAAAATTACAAAAAGTTTGCTATCAATGTACGTACTAGAAATTTGTGGTCAGTGGCGTACGTTTGCAAAGTCGAGGGGGCACACCTTCACCGCCTTCTTGGATATACAGACGTAAACATTTTTTAGTACATAACAAAATTTAATAGATAAACTCAAATTATGGAAAATAGTTTTATTATAATTAATTTTGTAATTTTGCTACTTTAAAAAAACCTTATCCTTTTTAGTTATGGCAAAACAATTTGTCGTGTCAAAAATTTAATATGTAATCATGCAGAAGTACGCCACTGACCACAAATTTAAAGTAGGTAAATTGGTGGCAAACTTTTAATAATTTTGGGTACCATAAAAACCTTCTTTAACAAAACGTTGTTTTGAAGAGTGTTCCTGATAAAATTTTCACTCTGTATACGAAAGTCAATAAGAGGAATTCATCTAAAATAGTGACAACTTGATTCTTCTTTTAAATTGAACTCCCTATACATTTTCGTAGTCTGGGTATAGAGCAGGCCTGTAGCCTAAATCATATTTCCTCATATTTTCTGTAGGAAAGCCATTATTTGATTTGGGCTGGTTTCGTTTTAGAAGAGGTGGACTGCCTTGATTGTCATTTTGAATAAATACAGGGAATTTTTGTTAGTTGGCCATGGAAAACCCCTCAACGCTTTCTTTTATTTATTTATTTATTTATTTGTTTATTAGTGCTGGAACTGTAAACATACAGTTTTGCACAAGTCAAATTAAAAAATCAAAATATAAGTAAGTTCAAAGTTCAAAGAAACCTACGTTCGAAATGTCAAGTCGACTGTAAAACATAAAATCATATTCCCGTTCCCGTGGGAATTTCGGAAAGTGTTTATTTATTTATAGACAATAGCAGACCTGACGAACGCTGTATCGTTACCGGACCTAACCTCATTTTTGGAATAGAACACCCTGTATATTTTAATTTAAAATTTTTCCAAAATATGCCGCACTATAGGGGTGATTTAAAAAAATATAGGTGACCCAAAAAACTCAAGAATAATTCAAAGAGATTGGAAATGAATTTAAAAAAGATTCAAATGATTCAAAAAAATGTTTCATTTGTTAAAAAATCATTTGAATCTTTTTGAACCAATATTGTATTTTTTTGAATTTATTTACTATTATTATATTTTTGGTATGCTATCTTTTTAGAATAAAACAGGTTGTACCAGTTCTACAAAAAAAAAGGTTAGGTGCGATAACTTTTTACCTGGCCTCGTATACTTATTTTGAAAACGACAGATTATTCAACAATCATAATGAAACCTTTGTAATGAAACATTTTTTCTGTGTAGTTTTTAACTAAGAAAATGTAGGGTCATTCCTCGTGTCATTCTGAAATTGGTAATTTTTTATTGTCCTCCTGTTTGTTTTAATTTGTTTTTAAATTTGACCCAAAAAGAGCAAATAAAATCTTAATATTACTTTTTTGATTTACTCATTAAAATGGTCAAAAATTCAAAAATTCCAATCCAAAAAATTCAGTTTTTGAAATTTTGCCTATTCAATATTTTGTATTGTAAAAATACTATCAAGTACAGGTTTATGAATTTTTATTAGTTGGCCGTGACTTGTGAAAAAAACAATCGAGCGCTTTTTTACCACTTAAAATTGTAGTTAGTAACATTTTGTAACAGAAAGATAATATTTTAAGGACTGAAAACTTTTGGAATAAATTGCCTTAGTTATCCTTATTTTTTGTGCATAATATACACAATGAAAAAATAAGGGGGTTCCGAGGGGGGTTCCCATTAAAAAAATTTTAGCTTTGATGATTTTTTTAATTCAATTTTTAATACCACTTTTTGAACCCCCTGTATTTATTTATTATTAAAATGGTAACACAGTTCACCAAATCGGAACTAGCTCTAATTATTTAAATAATAGCTCTCATACAGAAAAATCCGCAATAGTCATTTTTGACATAAAAATTGAAATTAAACAAACTCGAGCTGGACTCGAGTCCGTTCGAAACCTCGACTCGTAAACGAGCCGAGCGTCGAGCCAACCTGTGTCTTTTTTTAGTCGAGTCGAGCTGCTCGTTTCGTTCTTTGGAACAGCTCGACCAATTAAACCTCGCTCCCATATGTCGCTCTTCTGGATACTCTTTACACGCGGTTTATTTGTACACGTACGCCCCTGTATACTGGGTGTTTCAAGTTCGTGGCTCACCATCGGGATGTCCGTAACGGTGAGAAATACAGTGTAGGTTAAATGGGGGCAAAGTTTTTCCATTTTGCGACTAAAAAACTCAGTTGAAATTTTTGAAAAATTTTTGAAAATAATTGAGATTTTAAAAAATTTCAGGCACCCAAATTAACAAGAAAAAATGTTTTCCCGAGAAATTTTGGTGCAGTCGATTTTTGGTAAAAAAGGAAGGTAATACAGTGCCTTTTTAGAATAGAATGTGGCCTGTAGAATCCATAATTTCAAACAGTTCCAAGATCGGACTACTAGATCAAAAGTTACAGCCCTTTGAATTTTTTGTCCCATATTGGCCCATAACTTTTGATTGAGACGTCTAATCGAAAAAGTACGAATCGTTTTGGATTCTACGCACCCAAATTAATAAGCAAAAGTTTTTTCCCGAGAAATGTTGGTGCAGTCGATTTTGGTAAAAAAGGAAGGTAATACACTGTCTTTTTTTTGCCCCGAAAAAAAATTGTCTCAGATCGACCGGAAAAAAATATTTTCTTATAGAATGTGGCCCTTAGAATCCATAATTTCAAACAGTTCCAAGATCGGACTACTAGATCAAAAGTTACAGCCCTTTGAATTTTTTTCGAAATTTGTTTTTTGTCCATAACTTTTCATTGAGACGTCTAATCGAAAAAGTACGAATCGTTTTGGATTCTACGCACCCAAATTAATAAGAAAAAGTTTTTCCCCGAGAAATTTTGGTGCAGTCGATTTTGGGTAAAAAAGGAAGGTAATACACTGCCTTTTTTTTGCCCCGAAAAAAAAATTGTCTCAGATCGACCGGAAAAAAATATTTTCTTATAGAATGTGGCCCTTAGAATCCATAATTTCAAACAGTTCCAAGATCGGACTACTAGATCAAAAGTTACAGCCCTTTGAATTTTTTTCGAAATTGGTTTTTTGTCCATAACTTTTGATTGAGACGTCTAATCGAAAAAGTACGAATCGTTTTGGATTCTACGCACCCAAATTAATAAGAAAAAGTTTTTTCCCGAGAAATTTTGGTGCAGTTGATTTTTGGTAAAAAAGGAAGGTATTACACTGTCTTTTTTTTGCCCCGAAAAAATAATTGTCTCAGATCGACCGGAAAAAAATATTTTCTTATAGAATGTGGCCCTTAGAATCCATAATTTCAAACAGTTCCAAGATCGGACTACTAGATCAAAAGTTACAGCTCTTTGAATTTTTTTCGAAATTGGTTTTTTGTCCATAACTTTTCATTGAGACGTCTAATCGAAAAAGTACGAATCGTTTTGGATTCTACGCACCCAAATTAATAAGAAAATGTTTTTTCCCGAGAAATTTTGGTGCAGTTGATTTTTGGTAAAAAAGGAAGGTTATACACTGCCTTTTTTTGGGTCCCGAAAAAAAAATTGTCTCAGATCGACCGGAAAAAAATATTTTCTTATAGAATGTGGCCCTTAGAATCCATAATTTCAAACAGTTCCAAGATCGGACTACTAGATCAAAAGTTACAGCGCTTTGAATTTTTTTCGAAATTGGTTTTTTGTCCATAACTTTTCATTGAGACGTTTAATCGAAAAAGTACGAATCGTTTTGGATTCTACGCACCCAAATTAATAAGAAAAAGTTTTTTCCCGAGAAATTTTGGTGCAGTCGATGTTGGTAAAAAAGGAAGGTAATACACTGCCTTTTTTTTGCCCAGGAAAAAAAATTGTCTCAGATCGACCGGAAAAAAATATTTTCTTATAGAATGTGGCCCTTAGAATCCATAATTTCAAACAGTTCCAAGATCGGACTACTAGATCAAAAGTTACAACCCTTTGAATTGTTTGTTGAAATTGGTTTTTTGTCCATAACTTTTGATGGAGACGTCTAATCGAAAAAGTACGAATCGTTTTGGATTCTACGCACCCAAATTAATAAGAAAAAGTTTTTTCCCGAGAAATTTTGGTGCAGTTGATTTTTGGTAAAAAAGGAAGGTATTACACTGTCTTTTTTTTGCCCCGAAAAAATAATTGTCTCAGATCGACCGGAAAAAAATATTTTCTTATAGAATGTGGCCCTTAGAATCCATAATTTCAAACAGTTCCAAGATCGGACTACTAGATCAAAAGTTACAGCCCTTTGAATTTTTTTCGAAATTGGTTTTTTGTCCATAACTTTTCATTGAGACGTCTAATCGAAAAAGTACGAATCGTTTTGGATTCTACGCACCCAAATTAATAAGAAAATGTTTTTTCCCGAGAAATTTTGGTGCAGTTGATTTTTGGTAAAAAAGGAAGGTTATACACTGCCTTTTTTTGGGTCCCGAAAAAAAAATTGTCTCAGATCGACCGGAAAAAAATATTTTCTTATAGAATGTGGCCCTTAGAATCCATAATTTCAAACAGTTCCAAGATCGGACTACTAGATCAAAAGTTACAGCCCTTTGAATTTTTTTCGAAATTTGTTTTTTGTCCATAACTTTTCATTGAGACGTCTAATCGAAAAAGTACGAATCGTTTTGGATTCTACGCACCCAAATTAATAAGAAAAAGTTTTTTCCCGAGAAATTTTGGTGCAGTCGATTTTTGGTAAAAAAGGAAGGTAATACACTGTCTTTTTTTTGCCCCGAAAAAAAATTGTCTCAGATCGACCGGAAAAAAATATTTTCTTATAGAATGTGGCCCTTAGAATCCATAATTTCAAACAGTTCCAAGATCGGACTACTAGATCAAAAGTTACAGCGCTTTGAATTTTTTTCGAAATTGGTTTTTTGTCCATAACTTTTCATTGAGACGTTTAATCGAAAAAGTACGAATCGTTTTGGATTCTACGCACCCAAATTAATAAGAAAAAGTTTTTTCCCGAGAAATTTTGGTGCAGTCGATTTTTGGTAAAAAAGGAAGGTAATACACTGCCTTTTTTTTGCCCGAAAAAAAATTGTCTCAGATCGACCGGAAAAAAATATTTTCTTATAGAATGTGGCCCTTAGAATCCATAATTTCAAACAGTTCCAAGATCGGACTACTAGATCAAAAGTTACAGCGCTTTGAATTTTTTTCGAAATTGGTTTTTTGTCCATAACTTTTCATTGAGACGTTTAATCGAAAAAGTACGAATCGTTTTGGATTCTACGCACCCAAATTAATAAGAAAAAGTTTTTTCCCGAGAAATTTTGGTGCAGTCAATTTTTGGTAAAAAAGGAAGGTAATACAGTGCCTTTTTTTTGCCCAGAAAAAAAAATTGTCTCATGTCGACCGGAAAAAAATATTTACGTATAGAACCGTTTGTAAACGATAAATATTGATACGCCATAATGATAAGTTCCTCCTCCAAGCTATTAACACGAAACAATTAGGCGTCAACGGAAATTTTTCTTTAGCGTAATCGCCTACCGCAGAAAAAAAACATTTTTACCGTGTATACGATTTGAAATGTAACGATAAACATGTTTAATTAAATGATTCGATCAAAGAGATGTTTTATGAAACGAACGCGGAAAATCTGAAGAATGCAACAGAATTAGAATTAAATATAAACATTTAGAGATAACGTGTGGCTTATTGTGCATTGATCACATCCTGAGAGCGATGAATCACGCTGAGTAATCGCCGAGGTGGCCGCAAAGCTCGATAAAAAATCTGCACTATCACGTTTGTCATTTGTTTAATTGATTGATTGGGCGAAAATTCGTCTGGTCTGGTGAATGGAGGAAAAATTCCGTTTTTCTTGAAACATGTGGTTATCCTTGGAGAGTGATGGCTCCAAAATCGAGAATTGGGGTCCATCCTCCGGAATGATGAAAGAAGACGGCCCAGACAAGAGTTCAGTTTCTATCGTTTAACCTACTTGAATGTTTATTATTGTAAAATAATTATTTGAACTTTGTTAAGATTAGGGTTATCAATATGTTTCATTAGAAAAACAGTATTCCCATTCACAGGCTGTTACAAAACCGCTTCTCAAGCGAAAATCACAATTCGACCGGAGGGTGAAGTTCGAATCTGGGACTATCCACGTGCCGCCGATTCTAATCGCGAAATTACGCCGATGGGAAAATAATTATCGATATTGTGTGGAACACCAGGTGACAGCGTGACTCAGAGCTCACTTAAGGCCTTCACTATTTAGTGCTAATAACTCTCTCGTAAACTCGCCTTTGGAAAATATCGGCGGATCGACACGGTTGGTTAACTTACCGTAGTCCGTGTTACGTTTGACAGTCTTATTGGGGTTTCTGGGTAAATTATTACCCAGTTGAATGTTCTACCAATACGAAACAAACTTAGTTCGGTACTCGGAGCTCACCAAATTCCGCATGTGTGGAGCTGGCACTTTACAATAATTTCAATTCCAACGCATAAAGTTTGCCATGGATTTCCCCAATCGCCAAACTCCCCTTTTACCTTTATTGCTATTTTTGTACAATAGTAAATCGAGGAGAGGGGGGCTTTTCCCATAATAACCGATACAGTACAACTCAATTTTAAAAAACCATAAACAAAATGGCGTTCACTACATGCGATCAGAAACATTTGAACGCGAGAAGTATGTTCATGAAAAATTCTTTACCCAACTCATGGGGTAGGCTTACGATTTTGTTAGTGATTTTTAAGGGCTGATACGCAATATCAATTGCGACATTTGATATAATTAGTGTCCGAACACCTCTCTGGTCTATTCACGTGCATATTTTTGCATATTTGTTGACCACTTCGCATGAAATATGCAAAATTTATTGTTGACTTGACACAGGTGCATAGTATGTGTGGCGGAAGAGAGGGGGTCCACAAATGTATTAATTTTCAATAATTTTCCTAAAAAATACGCACGTAAACGCCATACGCTGTACCGGGTGGTAAAATTTGGGTAACCTTTAAGTTACAAGAGATAGACAGTCTCGATATCTTTGTTTGAGATAAACTCGATGCCGAAAACTAAATTGGCCCCACTCTCTTTTGTTTTTTAGTTCGGGTAGAAGGTCCATTTTTCGATTTTTAGATAAAAGGCTATAACTCTTTTTTGAGAAGAATTGAATGGCTTTGAAATGTTTTCAAAATAATCATCAATTTTTCATTTTTAGGAAGATATTTGAAATACGTTTCAGAACTTGTAAAACTTTTCGATTTTAATTTTGTCGCATGGGAGAAATGCGTTTTTTTAGAAATTGTAATAACTTTACCTCCATATTATGGTAGAGTAGAGAGAGCGGTAGAGAAAAAAGAGAGATTCCTATTGGAAACCTCAGGTATTTTTAAAAAATGACAAATTATACATCGCAAATTTTGACAAACCAAAGCGTTCAAGCACAACAAAAAAGGTATTATTATTATTATTAAATAAGAAAGTAAAATATTGCAGCGAGAACCTCGGACATCGGGGCGCCAGCAGCCGCCATCAAGTCGGTAAAAGATTAGGCACCGGCGATAATTGATAAGTAGTGATTATGCGCTCGTTTGTTATAAATTTTGTGATAAATATTTAATCAACTGTTATAAATCAATGTGTTATAAATTCATTAATTAATTATATATAAATAAAGCAGATAATTAAATTTACGTTACAATATTCATGGTTTTTAGCTTGTGTCAATGTGAGGCCTGTAGAATCTGGATATGTCAATGACGGGCAAGGAAAAGTTTATTTACAGGGCGTTCTGAGATACAAGGTGTAAATGAAAAATGTGACTTTAGGATGTTACGGTAACTGTGTTATGTTAAATCTTCTCGTGCATGATAAACAAGCCACGTAGAATCCAGCAGAGTAGTCAACAACATTCTTGGACTACCATTTCTGAAATTTGACCCAAAGTTGGTAATTTTGAAATGCAACACCCTGTATATCTTTACGTTAATTTTTGCATTCTTTTTTACTAATTACATTGACGTATATTTTTCATTTCATTTTTCTACCGTTTTATTGATTGGCATCGGCTCCCTTCGGTACCATGGATATATCCATGGCCTACTATTTGAAAACGGTAAAAATAAAATTTCGTGGCTAAAATTTAAAAAAAAATACATAGGTTGTAATACATCAATCTAATTCGGAAAAACCGAAAACAATGCAAAAGAATTTACGTTAAGATATACAGGGTGTTGCAGTTAAAAATACCACTTTTGGATCAAATTTCAGAAACAGTGGGCCAAAATGTTAATTAGGCAGTTTTTTACCTTTTTTCTATCTTACATGGGTAGTTAGACATGTTAACATCCCAGAAAGTCAAACTTTTCATTTTCGCCCTGTATCTCAGAAATAAACGTAGCTAAATTGATTCTGTTTGTGGTATCAAAAGTCTCACAAAAAATGGTACAGCGTGCTGACTGCAGTCTTAACCAAGATAGACCACACAGTACTTATCTCCAATATCGTGATATCCACAATTATAAATAATAAATAATAATAATAGAAAATTAAATAATTAGCACCAGTGGGTGGCAAGCGAATATTGAATGGTACATATAAAACTATATTTGACAAATTTTGAGATCTCATCAAATAAAAGAGGTAGTATTGAAATGGCCCTCTTGTCTCGAACGCACTGTATAGTAGCATCATCTTACAAAAACCGATGAAAAAAATTGTCAAAAAACGTCGCTTTTTCGATGGCATCTTATACATTTGGCCATGGGGATTTCAAAAATACTCTATCTCTCAAATGCACGATCATTGTAATCAGAAAAACGAATTTTATTCAAAAATGTTAAAATTCAATATGGATCCCATAAGCAATAAAAAAGTTATCTACTGTAACTTCAAAGTCTAGAGTGCCTTGAATTTTTTGATAACACATTTGGATTCCTCATAAAAAAGAGCTTTAATAAATATCCACTTTTTGTCGTTTTCGAAATAAAAGAGAAAATCGAAAATTAAAAATTTCTGAAGACATCCGAATTTTTCTGTTGGACCTCGAAAAACGAGCACCCTGTATAGTTGCTTCATCTTACAAAACAAAAAAAATTTTCAAAAAACTGTTCATTCTCATTTGGTCATGGTGATTTCAAAAATTATCCTATCTCCCTATGAAAAATGCACGGTTTTGGCTGTACGAGTCTGAGCGAGGCGAGGCGGCGCCGGAAATTATCAATAAAACAATAAATGTTATCAGAACTAAAAAATTTCACCGACATTGTTAACATTTGTACAGAATGTAGCGAATATTCGAGAAATACCGATAGACATCGAGGGCGGATGCGACGCAATCTTTCCGGGAAATATCGCGTTTGTTCGAAATCATTCTAGAATACTCGGGAGCGTTTGAGCACTTTCAACAGAGAGGGACGTTTGCTATATAACCAAATCGAATTGCGTTTCGGGGTAGTTCCAATTTCAACGCCGAAGTAATAAACAGTTCGGGCTATGTAAGTGATAAATCAATGCATTTCAAGACTGTAGATGCAAATACAAAACGCCCCATATTCAGCGGTATTTAGCCGAAATAAGCTCGCTCTAGTGGAGTCTTAAAAGTGCACGATTGGTCTATTTTGAGCCGAATCAAATTTCTTTACACTTTTTTTTAGCCTCGACGACACTTAAAACAACCCCAACCACTTTCACAACTATCGAGTTAATTAATCAAGAATTGCCCAACGGCGAATGCTAACAAAACATGGCGATAAGGACCTATCTAGTTATTATTTATAGTTATTATCAATATCCACATATTTCGAAAACCATTTGAGACTTAATCATTAATGAAAGTTAATGCTTAAGGGATAACACAAAATATATAGGGTGTTCCATTAAAAAAATGAGATATACGAATATGAAATGATGACGGTTTCCATAGAATTTAATGTAGAATTAGGAACCAATTGCAGGGTGTCCCATTAAAAAATATGTAACTTTTTTACGATGCCCTAGCTTTACAAAAATCAAGATTTTAGATAAAGCGATTGTCTCGCTTTGGCCGAATGAGCAGCAAATGCGGCCCCATTTGTAGAAAGACGAGGAATGTACACGTGCCAGCGACATCGGGGCGCCATCCCCGAGCGCGTTATACTGACGTGGTGATTTTTTTCTTCGACATTTCCGATTGTTTTCAAATTGGTGTCGTGGCAAAGATCATGGGTGATGGGGTGATGCGGCTGATCTGTCACACAAAAATGCGAAGTCTTACACATTGTGTTAACCTCTTTATAAAATTAGCAGGGCAAAATGGTCGTTACCAAAACGCATGCGGCTTATCATAAACTATAGAGGAACGAATTGGGGCCAATGGATTCACTTTCTCTACAAATGTGAAAAGTGCATTCCTAGATATTGGGTTTATCTGCGAACTATCGCACATTCTTCAACAGCAGGAATGCACGTTTGCCATTACGTGATAGGGGCAACAACGCACATTCTCAACTCGAAAATTACATTCAATAAACAACAAATTCGTAGAACTTAAAGAATCCCACGATTTCGAAAGTGCTATGCGGAAATTTGTTATCTTTTAATTAAATCATTCCAAATTTCACTATTTCCGAATCGGTAATTAAGTGAATTACGTTTTTTTTGTCGGGACCAGGAAATTAATCTCTCGCGGCTATGGGAATATTGTATAATGACGACACGCGAGCTACGTTTCGAAAATCACGCCGTTTTGAAAAATTGGGGCGGCGGGGGGGTCAAGAAGAAGAAAACGGCGAGTGATTGACCTCAAATATTTATTGATTTCACATCTGTTAATGAACTGTCGTCACAGCTATTTATACATATATAGGCTGTTCGTGATTTTTATATACACAAACAGCGGCAGAAGTACGTTAAATTAGTCCAGTTCTAAAATTAGAATCATTTCAATTAACAATTATTTCAACAAGTCGGTTGCCAAGTGGGTTTTTGCGAAAAGTGGCCGTTCGAGGAATTGGTCAAATTTTCGGAAGTAAATCGGCTTGGCACGAGGCGCTCACTTTTCACCCGTGAGTCACGCGTCCAGATTTTGGATTTATAAATAAAAGTTTTAATGGTCGCGCCACTTGAACTTTATTTTGTTATCTTTCGTTTATAAATAACTTTTAATAACCGATCGAGTGTAATAATTTGTGCAACACCTACGGAGAGATGGATGCGGTAGGTCGCTTTTAGGTCTTTTTCTCTGACGCGCGAGCCGGTCATTTGGAGCCGTGACCGATGATGTCCTTGATCATGTTGTTGTCCTTTTCGATGGGATATTTTTATTCGAAATGCAACCAGTAATGGGTGGTTTTTTTTCAGGACCCGTAACTGTTCCTATGGTATCGACGAATTCATCACCGCCCATAGCAATGCCAGTTCAGGTACCACCGGGACATGTAGTTCAACAAATTGTCGACGAAAGCGGTACGCTGAGGCACGTCATACTTTCCCCACAACATCCAGCAGGACTCGTACCGCTTCCCTCGCATAATCCACAGCACTACGTAAGTAAAGATCACGTCTGGGTGGTCCAGAACTATACAAAATTGCTCGTTTCGCACCTCGAAATGTGGGGTCAGGCAACGGAAATGGCTGACTAGTAAGACAGTTTCCTTTTCACTATGCGCTCGCTAAAAACATTTCATAACTTGAAAACCCGAGGGGTGTTTTACGAAGAAGTAAAAGATGACACCTGCAATTCTCACTTTCTACTCTGAATTTCGAGATCAAAACCAAAATTCTGATATTGAACTCGAAATTTTGGCTTTCAATTCTGAATTGAGCTTGAGAATTCTAAACCAAGCCGAAATTCTGAACTTAAACTCGGCAACATAACCATTTTCTTGCTCCTTTACCAAAATTTTTGGAAATTTCTTAATCCTAGGAGTTAATTTTATAATTTAAAAAAAGTAGACACAATTATACAGGGTGTTATTATTAAAAAATGATCAAACATTAACCCGATGGGGGTTTGACGAAGAAATAGAATATGACACCTGGAATTCTCACTGTCTACTCTGAATTCCGACAAAGCCAAAATTCTAATATTGAACTCGGAGTTTTGGCTTTGAATTCTGAATTGAGCTTGAGAATTCTAAAATCAGAATCTAAATTGCGAGTTTAAGGCCGAAATTCTGAGCTTAAACCCAGAATCACAACCATTTTCTTGTTCTTCACCAAAATTTTTGGAATTTTCTTAGTCCTATGAGTTAATTATATAATTTAAAAAAAGTAGACACAATTATACAGGGTGTTATTATTAAAAAATGAACAAACACTAACCCGATGGGGGTTTGACGAAGAAACAGAATATGACACCTGGAATTCTCACTGTCTACTCTGAATTTCGAGATCAAAGCCAAAATTCTGATATTGAACTCGGAATTTTGGTTTTGAATTCTGAATTGAGCTTGAGAATTCTAAAATCAGAATCTAAATTGCAAGTTAAAATATGATATTCTGAGCTTAACCTCGGAAACACAACCATTTTCGTACTCCTTTACCAAAATTTTTGGAATTTTCTTAATCCTAGGAGTTAATTTTGGAATTTTAAGTAGACACAATTATACAGGGTGTTATTATCAAAAAATGATCAAACGCTAACCCGATGGGAGTTTTACGAAGAAACAGAATATGACACCTGGAATTCTCACTGTCTACTCTGAATTCCGAGATCAAAACCAAAATTCTGATATTGAACTCGGGGGGAGTTAGCTTTGAATTCTGAATTGAGGTTGAGAATTCTAAAATCGGAATCTAAATTGCGAGTTTAAGGCCGAAATTCTGAGCTTAAACCCAGAATCACAACCATGTTCTTGCTCCTTCACCAAAATTTTTGGAATTTTTTAAATCCTAGGAGTTAATTTTATAATTTAGAAAAAGTAGACACAATTATACAGGGTGTTATTATTAAAAAATGAACAAACACTAAACCGATGGGGGTTTTACGAAGAAACAGAATATGACAACTGGAATTCTCACTGTCTACTCTGAATTCCGACATCAAAGTCAAAATTCTGATATTGAACTCGGAATTTTGGCTTTGAATTCTGAATTGAACTTGAGAATTCTAAAATTATAATCTAAATTGCGAGTTCAAAACCGAAATTCTGAGCTTAAACCCAGAATCACAACCATTTTCTTGTTCTTTACCAACATTTTTGAAATTTTCTTAGTCCTATGAGTTAATTATATAATTTAAAAAAAGTAGACACAATTATACAGGGTGTTATTATTAAAAAATGAACGAACACTAACGCGATGGGTGTTTTACGAAGAAACAGAATATGACACCTGCAATTCTCACTGTCTACTCGGAATTTTGGCTTTGAATTCTGACTTAAGGTTGAGAATTCTAAAATCAGAATCTAAATTGCGAGTTCCAAGTCGAAATTCTGAGCTTCGACTCCGAAACAACCATTTTCTTGCTCCTTCACCAAAATTTTTGAAATTTTCTTAATCCTAGGAGTTAATTTTGTAATTTTAAAAAAGTAGACACAATTATACAGGGTGTTATAAATTAAAAAATGAACAAAGAGTAACCCGATGGGTGTTTTACGAAGAAACAGGGTATGACACCAGAATTCACTCTGAATTCAGACATCAAACCAAAATTCTGATATTGAACTCGGAATTTTGGCTTTGAATTCTGACTTAAGGTTGAGAATTCTAAAATCAGAATCTAAATTGCGAGTTCCAAGTCGAAATTCTGAGCTTCGACTCCGAAACAACCATTTTCTTGCTCCTTCACCAAAATTTTTGAAATTTTCTTAATCCTAGGAGTTAATTTTGTAATTTTAAAAAAGTAGACACAATTATACAGGGTGTTATAAATTAAAAAATGAACAAAGAGTAACCCGATGGGTGTTTTACGAAGAAACAGGGTATGACACCTGGAATTCACTCTGAATTCAGACATCAAACCCAAAATTCTGATATTGAACTCCGAATTTTGGTTTCGAATTCTTAATTGACGTTGAGAATTCTAAAATCAGAATCTAAATTGCGAGTTCCAAGCCGAAATTCTGAGCTTAAACTCAGAAACACAACCATTTTCTTGTTCTTCACCAAAATTTTAGAACGTTCTTAATCCTATGAGTTAATTTTATAATTTAAAAAAAGTACACACCATTATACAGGGTGTTATTATTAATAAATGAACTCTGAATTGAGCTTGAGAATTCTAAAATCAAAATCACAACCACTTTTTACTCCTTCACCAACATTTTTGGAATTTTCTTAATCCTAGGAGTTGATTTTATAATTTAAAAAAGTAGACACAATTATACAGGGTGTTATTATTAAAAAATAGACAAACACTAACCCGATGGAGGTTTTACCTGTCTACTCTGAATTCCGACATCAAAGCCAAAATTCTGATATTGAATTCGGAATTTTGACTTTGAATTCTGACTTGAGGTTGAGAATTCTAAAATCGGAATCTAAATTGCGAGTTCCAAGTCGAAATTCTGAGCTTCGACTCCGAAACAACCATTTTCTTGCTCCTTCACCAAAATTTTTGGAATTTTCTTAATCCTAGGAGCTAATTTTGTAATTTAAGAAAAGTAGATACAATTATGCAGGGTGTTATTATTAAAAAATAGACAAACACTAACCCGATGGGGGTTTTACGAAGAAACAGAATATGACACCTGGAATTTTCACTGCCTACTCAGAATCCCGACATCAAAGTCAAAATTCTGATATTGAACTCGGAATTTTGGCTTTGAATTCTGAATTGAGCTTGAGAATTCTAAAATCGGAATCTAAATTGCGAGTTCAAGACCGAAATTCTGAGCTTAAGCTCGGAAACAACGATTTTCTTGCTCTTTTACCAAAATTTTTGAAATTTTTTTAATCCTAGGAGTTAATTTTATAATTTAGAAAAAGTAGACACAATTATACAGGGTGTTATTATTCAAAAATGAACAAACACTAACCCGATGGGGGTTTTACGAAGAAACAGAATGACACCTAGAATTCTCACTGTCTACTCCGAATTCCGACATCAAAGCTAAAATTTCGATATTGAACTCGAGAGTTTGGCTTTGAATTTTGAATTAAGCTTGAGAATTCTAAAATCAGAATCTAAATTGCGAGTTCAAAGCCGAAATTCTGAGCTTAACCTCGGAATCACAACCATTTTCTTCTCGTTCACCAAAATTTTTGGAATTTTCTTAATCCTAGGAGTTAATTTTTTAATTTTGAAAAAATAGACACAATTATACCGGGTGTTATTATTAAAAAATAGACAAACACTACGGGGCGTTTTACGAAGAAACAGAATATGGACCTGGAATTCTCACTGCCTACCCTGAATTTCGACATCAAAGCCAAAATGCTGATATTGAATTCGGAATTTTGGCTTTGAATTCTGAATTGAGGTTGAGAATTCTGAAATCAAGTTCAAAGCCGAAATTCTGAACAAGTCCCGTTATAAATAAAAGCAGACCCGACAAACGTATCGCCTATCCCGGAAAACCTCATATGGGTACATTGACATTGGGCAACATTTACATATAATGCCATTATAGTGTGCACATTTTAAAGCCCTTGTGGTTTTGTGAGTTAAGCGATGCCGTTTCCGGACATAGTGCTGATATGTTGCAAAATCACACTGTGCACATTTTAAATAATGGAAAGTATTGTGAGTTATATTTTCTTTGATATGTATGGTTAATATATACTTTACTTTGTACTAGTACCAGCACGAAAGAAGGCTAAAGTGGACTATGCCTAATTTATAGTCTGCAGGAGCAACCAAAGGACTCCGTGGCGCACTAATAGTGCAATTAATAGAATATAAATACTTAGTGAGGATGCGGGATCTTTCTCCTTCTTACGGACCGGGTACAGTAGTTTATTGTATAATTACACTGTGCACATTTTAAATCCTTTGAAGATTTGTTGCAAAATTGCAATGTGCACACTGTAAATATTGCGCATTTTTAAGCGGCACACTTTAAATATTTGGAAGTATGTTAACAGACGCACACTGTGCACATTTTAAATCATTTGAAAACGCATTTCTTTTCTTGAAATATGATAGGCCTTCTAGGCTTTTCGAGAATTTTCGTGATTTTTTGTAGAAACTTTCTGTCTACGTACGCAAAAGGTTTCACATTCTAACGTGACAGTATTTGCATTGACCCTAAGTATCTCCCAAAAAATTGACAATCGCTTACCCCCCCCGTTTGGCAGGGTGAAATCTATCCGGAAGCATAAAAAAATTCATCAAAACGCAGCAACAGACAGACCGACATAATTGATATTTTGTTTGATTCGGATTTCTGATGCTTCAAACCGTAAAAATGGGGTGTGGGGTCAATTTTTTGCTTGTTTAAGGTGCTGAAAAATTGCGCCACTAGTAATTCGTTTGTTTTCGGTATTCTGACTGCTAACTTCACAACGTATTCCATTGGTGGGTGGGGGTATAGCTGAAGAAGCTCAAAAGAAATCAAAGAAACCCAGGAAGAATTTTAAAAAAAGCAACGAATTCAAAAGACCATACGAAAGTGCTGAAACCCGAAGCTGCGGGGAACGTCAAGGAAACTGCTCCTAGACAAACCTATGCAACGAAGTCGAAGTCCAGGAAATGTGAAGTTGGCAAGGGTTTCTTTCTTCTGCTCTCTCTTTCGCCTTCACTGTGTTTAATTAAAGACACTGCATACTATGCTATTCGACGGGCAGCTTATGGAAGCCTTACTGCATTGCAGAGTGAGACGTAGCGTGCTTCCTCCGAGTCTCTTCGACATGGTGATCTCTAACTAGGCCTTGGCCCCTGATGAACAGGGATCTTTTAGAAGTCGACGGTCCACGATTCGTTCCAGGTGCTAAGTGAACTTACATAACCTGGTGTCTTGTTCCACCGGACACGACAACCTGTAACGGCACGGCACAGCAACACCTTCAAGGATACGATAACAATTCAGTTTACTTGAGTGGTGAAATTCCGAACGAAGTCGATAAAAATTTTTACGACCTTTTTTATCAATTAGCAACAGCTTGCGAAATACGCGGTACTTGCACCGCCACGGTGGACCTGGGGGATGTAAGGGAGGGTTAAAAATTTCGAAACTCTCTGGCTCCCAGTACAAAGCAACTACGCGTGATAGATAATTTGTATGTCAGGATAAAATAGTCTTAAAGAATGTCCGCCTCAAAGAGCGGAAGTAGGATTAAGTGGCTTACTTGTTATGAAAATGACTGCAATTTAAACGTATAATCAACGTCTTTTAATACGCGCTGCGTCCACGGATGAAAGAATTTATTGTCTACCACTCACGCACGCACCTTTTGAGAAAGAAGAAAACTTCCATTACGCATTCCACAAACGGGAAATCCAAATATTTCGACGACGACGACTCCACTTCTCTTTGGTGGAGAAATTCTAGGTCAGTGAGTCAATTTAAAATGTTAATTAATTTAAGAAATATAACGGAGGTCAGACGAACGGGAATTCTTTCAACACATGTTGTTTAGTTACAGTTTTCTTCTATTTTCCTACGTATTTTGACATCTAATTACACACTAATTTTTCAAGTTGCTAAATAGAACGCCGTTTACTGTCTTGGAACGGTCGAGATTTTGGCCAAAACGTCCCTCGAACGTCGACAGAAAAAAAACTGCTTTCGAAAGTGAAATAACGCCTTACGTCACCTTGAAGAAACGAGTAGCATTTCCGTTTACCTGATTACTTCTATTTCCGCAACGGCTCGAGCATTCTTGGTTGAGTCAGGCGTCAACGTTTTTTACCACTCGGATGACTCATTTTTGGAACAGGACAGATGCGTTCCTGTTACGCAATGACGAATTAACGGTCCGCTTAAATTGGGCAAAATTGTTTTAACTAGTGAGGTCTTCGAAATGCGAGCTGCCATCTATTATCAGTATGTGAAAGTAAATCTCGTTTCTCACACTAATTTAGGGTTTTGCGTTCTGAAGGTTTCCCCTAGTTGATACTTTGGCATATACTGGGTGTTGTCCGTCCCCGAAAGGATACGGCCTCTGCTTCGGCACTGGAATATCTGGATTAGAGGGAGCTCTTCCTCTTCCCCGGTATTCCGTTAGTTTCCGATGTCTCCATCCTTTGATCTTGTTTCTCCTCCTCCTCCTCCTCTTGGCTGCTTGTGCTTCTGTCTGATTCTTCCTCCACCTCCAGTGTCTGCTTTCTTTCTTTATTTTGTGTGTTGTTTCTGCTCCACTCTTCCCATCTCTCTAACTGACAAAGGTCCAGTGTTTTGAGTGAATTTTGAGATTTCATGGCTGTTGTGATTTTTCCTCCTTTGCATTGGGTGTGGCTTCGCCGGTTTGGACCAAGTCCTCGAAGTCTCTCATCTTACCCGCGATTACGAGTAGTGTCGGTAGTTGTAATTGGCCATCCTGTTCCTCACCACCCTCCTTGTTTCCTAAGTTAAACTCGTTTAGTTTGATTACCGACTTCAATTCTTTGTGTATGAATCTGCCTTTTTTAACTTAACTTCAGTCTAAGGTTACCGTATCCAAGACCTCCAGATACCTTCCGGACTGGAGAAGGTCCTGCTAATTAACAAAACTTCATGTAAGAAATTTCGGAATATTTTTCACAAATGGGAGAGGAGTGGAGTCTAAATCTATTTGAGTTGGCTACTTTTGAGCGTATCAAATTTGTATTAGATTAAAGTCAGATTTGAGCTATTCAAATTCAAGAATTATTTCCTCGGATTGTTAATTGTTGTATAGTGCAGATATTGCTCCAGATTTTACCTATATTTACCCTCCGTGAACAATGATTCAGAATTTTCTTCGGACTGCAATTGTAAACCGTAAAAAAGGCAGGTGCATGGCCCTTCGTAAATCAAACATTAGCCAGAATTTGCATTGCGATTTTTTACGTTTTATCTCTTCCTTTAGTAACGGAAAATATGTAAATAATTAATAATAATAATACTTTATTCTTGGGACCGTATCCGAGTATCTTGTAAGAAGTTTTTAATTTTATTTTCGAATGCGCGTTGTTTGCAGATGGTGAACTCTAGCGGCAACATGTTAAACAACTTTGAACTTCATATAGGGGGATTTATTATAAAAAGAGTTGGTGCCTCATTATGGAAATTTTGTCCTTGTCCCTCGTATTGAAGGAGTTTGGGAAATTTTCAATTTTTTTCATAATTTTGTATAAACGAATTAAATTTCTTGTACATTTTTGCAGAGGCCCCATTTAAGTCGGGGCCCGTCCTCATTTTGTACCTTTGAGGCATTGTAGTTACGCCACTGGTCCCAGCAGCGTCAGAAAAGTGGCTATTAGGTCTGTTGCTAGACGCCAAATTTTGATTCCTGCCCGCCAGTGTTCGTCCAGAATCCTCCTGGTCGTAAATATACAGGGTGTTCAGTTCATTGTTCATATTACAATAAAAAAAAACCTACCAAGTTAATTACGAAATATTCAATGTCTTTTCTCCTTACGAAGTTCAAAATGTCATTTCATTTGAAATGTCAAGGTCCCCCCACCTCTAAACATTTAGAAAAGAAAATGAAAAAAATAGGTTAAACCAAAATTTCATAAAAAAATATTTAAAACTGTTTTCGAAATATCGCCTTTAAAAACTCACCCTGTCTTTGAAAAGTATTTTGAACGCATCATAACCTTACATGTATTTTTCGGAGCATGCGACAAATGTTCTCAAAAATTGAAGCTTTTCCATAGTTTTTTTCTGATCAATATAACAAAAAGGTATACACTGTGTCAGGGGTAGATACAAATTGGGTTTAACAGTTGCGCAATCAAAGGTCTGAGAAAATCGCGTTTAGAAATCCCTGCAAATTTTTTGGTTTTTTAAATATTTTCAAAAATTCGGATTTTTTTATTTTGCAAACTATTTTTTCTGGCGTCAATATTTGACCAATGACACTTCTCACAGCAACGTTTTAATGTTCTTAAAGCTGAAGAAATTGTTGTTAACTTTTAATCCGACGTTTCGGAATTTTTTCAAATACGGCCCTGATATACGGATAGCATATTCTTATTCTTAACTCAATGATATTATACGTATAGCACTTTGTGGTTAATTGCCGTTTAGCTTTTTTTAGGGTTTAAAATTCTTATTACGAACGGTGAGAAGTACAGTGTAGGTTAAATGGAGACACACTTGCCTTTTTGTTTGATTTGCAAAAACGTATTTGAAATTTTAGAAAAGTCGCGGAAAATAACTTGGGTTATCACCGAAAAATTGAAAATGTCTAATTTCGTTTTCACTTTCCCTAGCTAAAACAATCGGAAATGGACCGTTCCTGTTATAATAGCACCTTCATAGCAATTTTTTTCTGAGAATTTACATCTGTTATCAGAATTTCCATAACGCACTATAGTTCGTTTCATCAATAATTTAACATTTCTCATTAGGTCGTTTAAGTAGCGGGAATTCCCACTGCGACATTTAAAACAATAGGGCAATAGCCTCCATTTAACTAAAAGTCAGCGGTTCTCAATAAAATTTTAATGTTTCGAACGCCATATTGTTTTAAATGTCGCAGTGAGAATTCGTGCTACCTAACGACCTAATGAGAAATGTTAAATTGTTGGTGAAACGAACTATAGATGTAGAAGCTACAAGGCTACTAGTTTCTTATTTCTTATAGACGCCATATTGGATTTTAACGGAATGAGAGAGAGAAAAAAAAGAAATTCATTTGAATACATCGGCCATCGCCATCATTGCCATGTTGATTTGGCAAGATCTAGTTACCCGTGAATTGTTTGTTACGAACTGAATGTAAAACATTTGAATTTGAAATTTTTTAGGGCATTTTTTTAAGAATTGAAACCGTTAATTTTCACAGCTAATTATTTATTTAAAAAACAGGTCAGTAATGGGAAATTTTCTTAATTAAGCCCGAAAATTAAACCATAAACCATCATTGAATTGAAAACGGCTTTTAAGAATGTGATATCGGAATATCAGGACCGTATTTAAAAAAAAATGAAGTTGATAATGGTTCCACAAAGACGAAACATCAGATTAAAAATTGAACAACTCCACCAGAGATATTAAAAGTTGCTATGGAGACGCCATAGTTCGTAAAATCGAAAAATCCGAATTTTTCAAAACATTTCAACAACCAAAATATTGTTCGGAGATTTTTAAACGTTGTCATATCTCCCATTTCGTCAAAATTTCCCTTACCCTTGCCTAGAACTAGAACTAGAGCTTGTATAAGAGCGCGAAACGAACTGGGAGACTTAGATAACCATGCGTTTTTTTCAAATAACCAATTCTGACAGACTCGTCCATCATATTTGATAATTTTACGGTATTATTAGTTCAAATATTTTCATGGAATACTTGGGGAAAGGCTATCACCAGAAAGCAGAGCTCCCTCTAGTTTATTCGTTGTCCCTCTTGTTCTAGAGGACTCGGGTATCTTAGCAATACGAGAAGGGGGCCCTCTAATTAACTTCTGTTTCGTATGTGATTTTTATTGGGATAATCAACTTTAACATGAATACTGCTTGAGTTCTCTCCTGTACTTTTAGTGGTAGCCCACGCCATTTTGATGTTTTTTATGCTCACGCAATTTATCATTTTTCGGGTTGTTTGACCTATATTGACAATTTTTGTACTAAATTAATTTATCGTGTCTTCCATTTGCATTTATGATGTCCCTTGTGTTTGTTTTTATTATTTTGTTTAACTGCATTTGATTCGATTACCTGATTTTTATTGTAGTAGCACAACCGCGCTAGTAAATGGCGCACGTGTGAAACAAGGGGGAGAACTTTTTAACCAAATTCACCCCCTTTCACCCTCTGCCCTCCAGGATTATTCCTTTCAAAATTTTAAATGACAAGTGGTATCGAGTAATAGCTTGTTTAAAAAAATCAAACGTCAAAATAATGGATTTCGAAAGACCTTTCAAACAAGCTATTACTCGATACCACTTGTAATTTAAAATTTTTAAGTGAGTGGTCCTGGGGGGGCAGAGGGTGAAAGGGGATGAAGTAGTTTTTGATTAAAAAAGGGCCTCGGCAAAAATGTACAAAAAATTTAATTCGTTTATACAAAATTCTGAAAAAATTGAAAATTTCCCAAACTCCTTAAATGGTATACTTCTACAATACGAGGGATAAGGACAAAATTTTCATAATGAGGCTCTCCCACTCTTTTTATAATAAATCCCTCTATATGATGGGTTCAAAGTTGTTTAACATGTTGCCGTTAGAGTTCACCACCTGCAACCAATGAGCATTCGAAAATAAAATTTAAAACTTTTTACAAGATAATGATGCACAGTCCCAAGAATAAAGTATTATTATTAATTATTTACATGTTTGATTTACGAAGGGCCATGCCCCTGCCTTTTTTACGGTTTGCAATTGCAGTCCGAAGAAAATTCGGTGAATCATTGTTCACGGAGGGTAAATATAGGTAAAAAATCTGGAGCAATATCTGCAATATACAATCCGAGGAAGTAACCCTTGAATTTGACATACTTTAATCTAATACAAAATTTGATACGCCAACTCAAATAGATTTAAAAGCAACTCCACTCCTCTCCCATTTTTGAAAAATCAAATTCTCAAGTTTCTTACATAAGTTTTGGTAATTAGCAGGACCTTCTCCAGTCCAGAAGGTATCTGGAGGTCCTGGATACGGTAACCTTAGACTGAAGTTAAGTTAAAAAAAAGGCAGATTCATACCCAAAGAAGTGAAGTCGCTAAACAAACTAAACGAGTTTAACTAATGGAACAAGGAGGGAGGGGAGGAACAAAGACTCCGGAACTACAGGACTTTACACACTTGGTATTGGTGTCTTTCAGCGCCAGAAAATCGCATAGGAAACAAGACGGACGGACGGATACGGCCATTGGGAATCGACCATTCCCATGGGTTTTTATCACAATTCGCGTCTGTGCGAGGTCGAGAAATAATCGCAGAAATTGATAAATTTCGGCGCACTTCCCGGACGAATTTGTCCCCGTTTCGTGGCACGCCACGAAATCAGTCTCGTTGACCCAAACCGTCCTCGGGAATGCGCAATTCAAATTTCCGATCGAACAAAGATCGCGAGAATGTGACCTTTGGTGACTCCTCGTGAAAGGAATTGCGATGATGTGGGATGCGCCCATCTTCTTCTGACATCGGCGGCGATTCCCACAATTTCTTTCTCGTTGCAAATTTTCAAGGATATCAAGTTCGCGCGCTTCTTGCAGCAACATTGTTGTTGCATGGCAACAGATCGAATTTTTGCTTGAATCGTTAACAGGATGCACCTTTAGCTTACAGGGAAACAATGAAGGGCGTCTAAAAATGTCACGGCGCGTAGATAACGCGTGCATTAACTGAAATTTATCACGTTGTAAATCAGAAGTACAGCGGAAATTATTTTATAATTATATGAGTCAAGTTACGGAAGTGCTTATCTAGGCTTTTTTTGTGTTATTAATATTAAAAGGTAACGGCACGACAGGAATGCGCTTCCTCGATATCATCCCGGGCGCCATCTGCACAGTATAGGTCCGACAATCGATCCCTGCGGTGTCCCCCAATGCAGATAAATCGTAGGCCAAGGATAAAATGTGAAGCAATTCGTTTTTTCCCCCTCGCCGTTATCTACGTAAAGTGTATTAAATGTTATCGCGATTTCGTTTGGCCACGTCCTCGCCTTGCCGTGTAGTTTAGTAATAGCCGGCAATTAACGGTGCCACATCGACTCCCGTGAATTCCTTTGTGAGCTGGGGAAAAATGGACGATTTTGAGGAAAAAACCATAAGGCTAGTTTTGAAAGAGGGTCCACTGAGGGTAGGTGATCTTTTTTTAAAAATTGCACATTTTCCCCGATTAATAAATTGTTCGCGTTTCCTGTGTTAGTATTTAAAAAACCATAAAAACTTTTGTAACACAGAAACTGGCGTACTTGCGTAACATTCACATGAGAAAAAAAAGATGAAGTAATGTAGCATTTTATTTATTACGTACATATTATTAAATGTGTAGCATGAAATATCATCAAAGCGTAATATTGCAATAATAATCCATGCGCCGACCTTTTAAAGCACAAATTATGACCGATATTATGCTGTCATCCACCAGATGCTTTAGAAATAACGCGGAAGTCGCCTTCCTTTTCTTTTAGGGTACGCGTTAACCCCACGTTCCGTGCGAAAATTTGTTTCACAATTTGAACGCCATCGTTTTGGGTAAATCCATAATCTAAAATGGGAGGTCTAACAATGAAACATGTAGAAAAATCTCAAATATCAAACTGCATTTTGGACCATTTTTTTTTCGAATTTTCAAAAAATAGTTTGGATTTTTTTTATTTTTATATTGGCAAAATCACCAAATATCAAACTTGAGGGAAATCGTCCGTGCGAAGTTTGCTATATCGAGCCAGCAATAAATACAGGGTGTCCCACAACGAATCTATATCTTCAGAAGGAGACATCTTTCGGTTCCGAAGCTTACTTTTTTCCCGTTACCTTATATCCGTAAAATGGGCATTTTCCAAAAAGCCGGTTTTGAGCTGCGAGGCCAAAAATCCGACACGACCCCCAATAAAAAATTCGCAACTCATTTATTTGTTGAGATGACGAGTAAACGATTTTAAGATTTTTTGTAAGTTGGCCATGACATTGTTTCCATTGCCAAGCGCTTCGTTCCCCCAACAGTGTACTGCCATAAGCGTTGGAATCCGGAAAGATTTTTTTATAACAAATCATTGTTTGCGCTCGGTCGGTCTGTCCACCTGTACTCTCAGTTCTGGCTGAACCGATTAGAATCAAATCATATTCTTAGATATAAAAGGTAGCGCTTTTGGGTAGAATCGCGCATGCGCAGGTGTGCAAAATAACAAAAAACGCTCGACTTTTGACATTTGTTCGTGGCTCAACTGCATCGTGCGGGTGGTAGCTATGCTAACCACAGCAAATTTGTTTGTTTAATATCGGCCGCCTGCGTTTTATGCAAACTGTAATACACTGAAAACATTTAATTGATTATAGTTCATTTAATTTCAATTTATTTAGGGGTTGGTTTACCATTTTTATTCAAAATTTCACTTTCTTTCAAAATACGTAATATACAGTGCGTTTAATTAAAAAAAGATTTCATTATGGCAGTGGTTCTCAACCTACGGCCTCCTTTTTAGGTTGAGACACGTTTTGCGAACCCCCAGATCCTCAACCGGATAACCCACCGATTGAGGACCACTGCCTCCTCAGATCCCCACAAAAATTGAATTTCAATTTCGCTACACAATATCATAAGATCTTCGGCCGCCGGGGGGTATTCTAGACCCTTCGGTGCTACACTCCACCGCAAAAGGTTCAGGCCTAAGGACTCTTGTCATAGTTTTCAAAAGCACTCAATATTTCGGGGGAGAATGTTTAACCGGGGGGTCTGGGGAGTATGGAATACCCCCAGGGAAAAGGAAAAATTGAATCTTAATTTCGATACACAATACCATAAGATCTTCGGCCGCTGGGGGGTATTCCATACCCCCCCAGACCCCCCCGGTGATACATTCTACCACAAAACGTTCAGGCCTAAGGACTCTTGTCATACTTTTTCATAGAGAACACCGCATCTTAGTAAAAATTATAATAAAAGTGTCAAAAGCGCTAAATATATCGGTGGAGAATGTTCAACCGGGGGGTCTGGGGGTTATGGATACCCCCCAGGGAAAAACAAAAATTGAATTTTAATTTCGCTACACAATATCATAAGATCTTCGGCCGCCGCTGGGGGGTATTCTAGACCTTTCGGTGCTACACTCCACCGCAAAAGGTTCAGGCCTAAGGACTCTTGTCATAGTTTTCAAAAGCACTCAATATTTCGGGGGAGAATGTTTAACCGGGGGGTATGGAGTACCCCCCAGGGAAAAAGAAAAATTGAATCTTAATTTCGATACACAATATCATAAGATCTTCGGCCGCTGGGGGGTATTCCATACCCCCCCCCCCCAGACCCCCCGGTGCTACATTCTACCACAAAACGTTCATCCCTAAGGACTCTTGTCATAGTTTTCAAAAGCACTAAATATTTCGGGGGAGAATGTTTAACCGGGGGGTCTGGGGGGCCCATACCCCCCCCCCCCCAGACCCCCCGGTGCTACATTCTACCACAAAACGGTCAGCCCTAAGGACTCTTGTCATAGTTTTTCATAGAGAACACCGCATCTTCTAAAATTATGATAAAAGTTTCAAAAGCACTAAATATTTCGGGGGAGAATGTTCAACCGGTGGCTCTGGGGATATGGAATACCCCCCAGGGAAAAAGAAAAATTGAATCTTAATTTCGCTACACCAATCATAAGATTTTCGGCCGCTGGGGCGTATTCCAGACCCCCCCCCCCCCCCCGGTGCCTATATTCTACCGCAAAACGTTCCTAAAAATATAAGTGCCAAAAGCACTAATTATTTTGGGGAAGACTATACAACCGATGGTCTTGAAGGGTGTGGAGTAATGTAAAACTGAAGGGGGGGGGGAGGGGGTAATGAATAAATTGGAATGTTCATTTTCTTACGCCAGTGGTTCTCAACTTTTTAGACACTGCAATATCAAGCTAAAGGGAGGGGTTTTTAGATTGTGACACGTTCTGCAACCGCCCAGAGAGTCACGACCCACAGGTTGAAAACCAACTTCTAATCAGATCACCACTAAAATCACACCAGAACTTCTAAAAATGTTGCGGAAACTTTAAGAACACTTGAAGGGCCTCCGAGAATGTTGAGAAGATACTTATCTTGATTTTATTTTAGTAGTCGTGCGCAAAACCGAAGGGAATTGCGAATTAAGATACTATATATCGTCACCGTGGTTCGTTTAATCCTTGTAGCTGTCACGCAGGTGACCCGGGTTCGATTCCTGGTCGATGCAGATTTTTTTAAAATTTATATATTATTTTTCACTTCCACATTTCAGCATAATACTGATTATTATATATATTTGTCAACTATACTAGGGGTGCCGCGAATTTTGTTTAATAATTTTAGTGTGCCGGATAAAAAAGTTTGACAAACACTTGACTCTAATGAGTTAGATGCTTGGCTATGGTCTGAATACGGGTTCGGCCACGGTAACGTTGTTATCGAATATTCGAAGAAATCTCCAAATCACACCAGGACTAAGTTTTGCAGAAACATTAAGAACATTTGAAGGGCCCCTACAAATGTTGAGAAGATATCTGAATTTTATTGTAGTACCTCCATACGTCTGAACACGCATAAGAGACAGACAGACATACAGACCAACGTTGCGAACCTCGTATATACCTAATGACATTAACATTTTCATATAATGCCATTACCGTGTGCACATTTAAAATATTAGAAAGCATGTGAGTTAACATATTTTGTTTTATACTGATGCCGGCACGTAAGAAGGTTTCAGTGGGCTATGAGCAGATGACTAATTTAGAGTCTGCATGGCACATTAATAGGTGCAATTATTAAAGTATGAATAGTGGAAATGAGTGATCTTTCGCCTTCTTACGTGCCGGGTACAGTAGTTTGTTATATAAGGACACTGTGCACATTTTAAATCCGTTCAAAACTTGTGTGTTAAGAGATGTCATTTGAGAACATGTTAAAGATTTGTTGCAAAATTGCAAACTCTTTTGAAATATTGCGTATTTTTAAGTGGCACATTGCACATTTTAAATATTTGGAAGTATTGTGAGTTAACAGATGTCTACTTAAATTTGATTTTTCGTTCGTTGCATAATTACACTGTGTACATTTTAAATCCGTTCAAAACTTATGTGTAAAGAGATGTCATTTGAGAACATGTTAAAGATTTGTTGCAAAATTGCAAACTCTTTTGAAATATTGCGTATTTTTAAGTGGCACATTGCACATTTTAAATATTTGGAAGTATTGTGAGTTAACAGATGTCTACTTAAATTTGATTTTTCGTTCGTTGCATAATTACACTGTGTACATTTTAAATCCGTTCAAAACTTATGTGTAAAGAGATGTCATTTGAGAACATGTTAAAGATTTGTTGCAAAATTGCAAACTCTTTTGAAATATTGCGTATTTTTTAGTGGCACACTGCACATTTTAAATATTTGGAAGTATTGCAAGTTAACAGATGTCTACTTAAATTTAATACGAAGAAAAAGACACAAGTTTTGCAGTGGGCGGTTACCTGCTACTGTTTTTATACTAGATGACGTATAGTGAAAGTGGCAACAGAAGTTACTACTTATTTCTTCGCGATCCTTCGCTCCCATCACAGATTTTGGTGCTTTCGTGCGTAAATGCTCCCAATTAAACCAGCTTTGTAGAAAAAAATGCGCGCGCTATGGGGTTTGAACCCTCGTCTTTAGCATAGAAAAAGTGTCACAATTGACAAGATCAATATTTGTGAAAAGATGACGTAAAATGTCGTATATATTTCAATTTTATTGTTGAATAATATTATTTTCTGCACTAATGAATTTTTTGCAGGGAGCTGGACCACCAAATGGCAGCAATCAAGCACCCCAAACGTTTTATCCGGGAATATCGTCGGGATTTCCGCCGCCTCACTTTCACTCCAGCATACCACCCGGACATCCCTCGCACGTCTCCTCTACACACTCCGGTCACTCGCCGCCTCCGAGCCACGGTTACTACAAAGACGAACGGACACAACAACGTTATTATAAGTTAAGGAAAAAACTACACGATAAACAGATGAGGAACGATTCCGGACAAACTACGCCGCTTTTATCTCCTAGGAAGGACGTGATCAACGGATTGCCTAGGAGCAATTTGAAGGAGAAGGGTATGAACAGCGTAGGAACCTCGGAGGATGGGGAGGAGAGCAGTAGCGTGCAGGATGAAGATGATTATGTGCATATTATCACCGACATGTTGTCGTCCGTCCAGTCGCCGAAGGTGTCTGAACTGAGCTCGCGCAGTGCCTTACTTCAATGGGCAGCACCGTTAAGGCTGTCGGAAGCGTCGAGTAACGACAGCCACGAGTTGGACATCTCCGAGTCGGATCTCCGCTACGAGGTGTTGCTTAGTGATAAAAGCAAGGAAATGAAATACAAGTCAATTTATAGCGGCGCCTCACTCTCCTGCCGAATTCAAGATCTACGGCCCGGTCAGGAGTATTCGGTTTGTCTTCAAGTGCACCTCGAAGAACTGCAAGGCTCGGCGTCCGACCCGATCAAGTTCATAACGCCCCCCTGCGAACCCGACCAACCGCAGGCCCCCAAGTTAATCTCGCGAACGAAAAGCGGCCTGCAGCTCCGATGGAACGCGGTCAACGACAACGGCTCGCACATTCAGTACTACCTTTTGGAGTACGACGAAGGCAAGGGCGGCGACTTCGTGGAACTCCACAAGAGCAGAGGAAAGCAGCACAGCCTCTCTAAACTGCAGCCGGCGACAATTTACAAATTTAGATTAGCAGCTCTTAACGAAGTAGGCAAAAGCATATATTCGGACGTCGTCTCGTTTTCGACCTCCGACGTCGCGCCCCTCCAACCCGCACCTCCCAGCCTGCGGGACTCCACCATAAACTCGTTGCACCTGGTGTGGAGCCGAAGACCTAAGGATGACGAGTTCGTTTTACAACTTGACGATCTTAAAACGCGATACGGCTTTCTCATTGTATATAACGGGAAAAATAGCGAATACATTTGCGAGAACCTGAAGCGATATACCGACTACAAATTTAGATTGAAAGCTCAAAACAACGGAGGATGCTCGCCGTGGTCCGAGGAGGTTACGTTCAAAACGCTCCCCGACCGGCCGGCGAGGCCTTCGAAGCCGATAGTGAAAGGACGAATACACGCGCATATGTTTAGGTTAAAATGGGAACCGCCCGCGGATACGGGGGGAGCGGAAATTACCAAATATATTCTAGAACTGAATTCGGGTAGTGGATATCAGAATGTGTATACCGGTTCCGAAACGGAAGCAGTCTGTGATAAACTTACACCTGGCACCACCTATCAATTACGAGTCAGTTGCCTAAGCGCGGGAGGCCGCAGCACCTACTCTGATCCCTGCACGGTCACCACCGATGCGATTAGTCCCGGACAATGTACCGAACTCCGGCTGCACGGCAAACCTCGTCCGAACAGTATAACGACCCGATGGAACGAGCCCGACTACAACGGCGGCGCGCCCGTGTTGGAATACGAAGTGGAGATGGTGAGTAACGACGGTACTCAAAGTATTGTACATAAAAGCAAAGAAATCGAATGCACCGTCGTGAATGTCAGCCCGGGTTGCGAGTATCTCTTCATGGTGCGAGCCGTCAATCGAATAGGCCCGGGAGTGTGGTCCGAAACCCTCTCCGTGAAAAGCGGAGCCGCACCTCCCGACACTCCGACCGCTCCATCCGCCACCCCGAAGTCACCATTCCACATCTACCTGGAATGGCAAGAGCCGAACAGCAACGGAGCCCCGATCACCGAGTACAAGGTGGTGATGAGCCCGAATGAGTCGGTCGAAGAGCAGTTTCTCTCGATCTTCCAGGGATCCGGGACGAACTACGACGTACGAGGACTATCTCCGTTCACGCCCTACTACTTTAAGGTGCAAGCCGGCAACAACGCGGGCTACAGCCCGTTCTCGCCCCCCTCGGCTACGGTGACACCGGCCGCTCCCCCAGCCGCAATCTCTTGCATTCAACATGACAAAACGCCCACCAGCATAACACTGAGCTGGACGGAACCGCCTTGCAACGGCGCCAGCATATCTCACTACAACATCGAAGTCGGCGATCAAGCCACGAGCACTGCCGGACCCGACACTAGCCACACAATCGAGTCGCTTACTCCACTAACCGTCTACAAAATCAAAATCCAAGCCGTGAACAACGTGGGCGCGGGCCCATTCTCGTCGATACTTAAAATCGCAACTCTCCCCCTACCACCGGTCGCCCCTCGTCTCGAATGCATAGCAGTCGGTCACAACTACCTCAAGCTGAAATGGGGCGAGGGCCGCAACTACGACTTCACGCAGTACTGCCTCGAAATTGAGAACCCGCGCAGCAGGGAGTTCCAGTGCGTCTACCAGGGAACGGCGTTCACGTACAAAGTCAATAAACTGCACGAGCTGACGTCGTACAGGTTTCGAATTTGCGCTTCCAACGACACGGGCGACGGCGACTACTCGGAGGAGTACCAGTTCGCTACGTCCATAGCGCCGCCGGCGGGCGTCAAACCGCCGAAGGCCGTCGAGATCGAGCAGAGAAGTTGCGCGTTGGAGTGGACGTCGTCGAAGAACGCCACCGCCGATCCGATCATATATTTGGTTCAAGTTTGTCGACTCAAGGATCAAGATTTTAAACAGGTAATAATACTCACATTAACATTAGCTATGCCCGACTTACCCACTACCTTCAAAATGCGCATTTCCGGTGAAAACTCTCCCTCAAGAAAAACAGTAGATAAACACCACCGGTGCGCATGCGCCAAGCTCAAGGTTATATATATGCACAAACAGAACTGATTCGAATGACCTTTAACTTGGCGCCCGCGCAGATCTCGAGGTCAAAGTGTACTACTAAAAAAAACCCTCTACAGTGATGTTCAACAACTTTTGTCATTTTTTTTAAATGGCTTCAAAGGCCTTTTGCAAATCTGTCTGGGCTTCAAAATGATCTGGCACCCTGGTATCCTCCCCCGGGTCATTACCCCCCCCCCACACACACATGGCAACCCGGACAGTGAATATTATCTATTGTAGATTTGAACCCAGATTGGTTTTAGAACTTTCTTTAACGAAATTCAATTATCTACAGGGTGAGTCAACGATTGCATGGACTCTGATTATGTCCACCAAGGAAGAATTTTTGTTCACGTTGTGCTTTTGTGTTATAATAATTTGGAATGTTCTGCATGTTTTGAATTATACAAGGATCACGAAGTAGAAGGCCAAAAAATTTTTAATGAACTCCCTGTATTTTATCCCATACTTCTAATCTTCCATGAAAGTTCACCAATATATTATGACAGTTGTAGGGAAAGAGGCATTGAATCATCTTCCTGTCTTCGCAAAATACTTCCCAGGAAAGAAAGGCAAAAAAAAGGCAGTGTATTACCTTCCTTTTTTACCAAAAATCGACTGCACCAAAATTTCTCGGGAAAAAACTTTTTCTTTTACTAAATTGGGTGCGTAGAATCCAAAACGATTCGTACTTTTTCGATTAGACGTCTCAATCAAAAGTTATGGGCAACAAAAGATTCAAAGGGCTGTAACTTTGACCTTGAGATATGCGCCAAGCTATGCACAAACCGAACTGAATCGAATGACCTTGAACTTGGCGCCCGCGCAGATCTCGAGATCAAAGTGTGCTACTAAAAAACCCCTCTGGACTTGAGATTACAAACATATCGTGTTCCACAACTATCATCATGTTTTTTTAAATGGCTTCAAAGGCCTTTTTCCAAATCTGTCTTGGCTTCAAAATGATCTGGCACCTTGGTATCCTCCCCGAGCCATTTTCCCACCCACATGGCAACCCTGACAATGAATATTATCTATTGTAGATTTGAACCCAGAATTGATTTTAGAACTGTCTTTAAGGGAAATCGCCTAGACAAAAATTCAGATATCTACAGGGTGAGTCAACGATTGCATGGACTCTGATTATGTCCCCTAAGGAAGAATTTTTGTTCAGATTGTGCTTTTGTATGATAATAAGTTAGAATATTCTGCATGGTTTAAATTATACAGGGTGGGTGCAATCACAAAGTAGAAAGCAAACAATTTTTTTTATGAACTCCCTGTATTTGATCGCAACTTCTAATTTTCCATGAAAGTTATCGTGTTATTTTTTGGAAAGACTAAACACGAGAGGGGGGAGATCTAGGGGATACGGAATACCCCCCAGCAAAAAAGATATTCTAGTTGTAGTGAAAGGGCTATTGAATCTTCCTGTTTCTGCAACATACTTCCCAGGAAGGAAAGATTCAATGTTCTTTTTCCTACCACTATCATAGGATCTTCTTTTTTGCTTGGGGAGGTATTCCATTACTCCCGAACCCCCCTGAATATGTACACATGGTAGAGCTTTAGGCAGTCAAATGGGTTTTTCCCAAAAATTATCGTTTTAGTACTAACTTTTCTAAACTTTTTGGGAAAGACGTTAACACCGGGGGGTCTGGGGGATATGGAATACCCCCAGCACAAAATATCGTATTCTAGTCGTAGGGAAAGGGACATGGAATCTTTCTGTTTCTGTAATATACTTCCCAGTTCCCAGGAAGGAAAGATTCAATGTCCTTTTTCCTACCACTATCATAGAATCTTTTTTTTTTGCTTGGGGGGTATTCCGTACCCCCCAAACCCCCCGGAATATATAGACATTGTAGAGCTTTAAGCAGTCAAATGGTCTTTTCCCAAAAATTATCGTTTTCGTACTAAATTTTCTAAACGTTTTTAGGAAAGACGTTAACACTGGAGGGTATGGAACTCCCCCCCCCCCCCCCCCCCAGCACAAAAGATCGTATTTTAGTTGTAGAGAAAGGGACATTGAATCTTTCTGTTTCTGTAATATACTTCCCAGGAAGGAAAGATTCAATGTCCTTTCCTACCACTATCATAGAATCTTTTTTTTTTGCTTGGGGGTATTCCATACCCCCCAAACCCCCCCGAATATATACACATTGTAGAGCTTTAAGCAGTCAAATGGTAGTTTCCCAAAAATTATCGTTTTAGTACTAACTTTTCTAAACGTTTTTGGGAAAGACGTTAACACCGGAGGGGTTTGGCGGGGTATCCATACCCCCCCAACAAAAAAGATATTCTAGTCGCAGTGAAGGAGTCATTAAATCTTTCTGTTTCTGTAATATACTTCCCAGGAAGGAAAGATTTTTTCTTTTCCTTTTTCCTACCACTACCATAGAAGCTTCAAAGGGCTGTAACTTTTGATCTAGTAGTCCGATCTTGGAACTGTTTGAAATTATGGATTCTACAGGCCACATTCTATAAGAAAATATTTTTTTCCGATCGATTTGAGACAATTTTTTTTTGGGGCAAAAAAAAAGGCAGTTATAACCTTCCTTTTTTCCCAAAAATCGACTGCACCAAAATTTCTCGGGAAAAAACTTTTTCTTATTAATTTGGGGTGCGTAGAATACCAAAACGAATTCGTACTTTTCGAATTAACGTCTCAATCAAAAGTCTTGGCGAAAAAAACCAATTTCGACAAAACTTCAAAGGGCTGTAACTTTTGATCTAGTAGTCCGATCTTGGAACTGTTTGAAATTATGGATTCTACAGGCCACATTCTATAAGAAAATATTTTTTTCCGGTAGATCTGAGAATTTTTTCTTCGGGGCTCAAAAAAAGGCAGTGTAACCTTCCTTTTTTACCAAAAATCGACTGCACCAAAATTTCTCGGGAAAAAACTTTTTCTGATTAATTTGTGTGCATAGAATCCAAAACGATTCGTACTTTAGGCTTAAAGTTATATTTTGTGTCATAACTATTTCAAATGGTTTTCGAAATATCTGGATATTCATAATTATAAATAATAAATGAAACAACAAAATTAAGCAAAATTTTTAACAAAAATACACATAAACAATAATTATTATATTATTAACATTGCAAAAGCACATTTTCTACAAATCCTTCTTTAGGGCGCCATAATAGCACTCCAAGCAACCATGGATTCAGTGGCGTAGCAAAGTCTTCTGACACCCAGGGCGGAATTTCAACTTGTCACCCTTACCATAATTAATCATAAGCCTTTTCAAATTTTAGATACGTTTTTGTCACCCCTACAGGGCTGGCACCCGGGGCAGTTGGCCCCCTTCGCACCCCCCTTCCGCGCCACTGCATGGATTCACTCTGTATTTTTGATCATTTCCCTGGAATATTTAATTCTGAAACAGTTGCATCCAGAAGATTCGTCCTTAAAAAACTGGCCCAGAAATTTCACCTTCAAAAAGATTTGAACAAGAAAATTGATCCCCTATCTTGCAAAGTTCCAAACCCGCATCCTGTTAATAGTTATTTATTGTATAAAACGATAAAGGGATATTTTAATCATTAAATGAATGAATTTCCCCTTAGTTCCCCTTTATTAGACTTTATTTTATAGCAGAAGCCATATAAATCATTGTAAAGCTTGTGACAGTTCTGGATTCATTTAGACGTCAAAAATAACAAGCTTTCACTATTGTGATATGTTCTGAACGTCATTTTCTATCGTGCTCCGCGTCCCATTTGAAATGCACAGTCATCTGTTTCACTTTACCTACCCTTGCCGTTAAACAGCGGCTCAGCCTACTAATTCAAATCATTAAAATGCCAATTTATTTTTTTAATTTATATATTTCCGTGTTTTTCCAAAAAAAAATTCAATTCAATTTCAAAAGTTCACCAAAACCTAGCTATAGGTGCAGCACTGGGTCCATCGCGTTCGAATCATAGCCGGAGTGTCGAAGAACTAACCTCAAAGTTCACTTTTTATTCCCGCAGGTTTACAAGGGACCCGATACGAGATGCACGCTAGACAACCTGGAACCGGGCGCGGATTACAACGCTCGCGTCTGCCCGATACGGCTATCCTCGTCGGGCGAACTCCCCGGCCCGCACTCGCCCCTGCTGACGTTCACGACGACGCCCGCCGAAACTCTCATCATTCCGAAGCTCTCTCAGCCGATAACGAGCTCCCCGACGCACGTCCATCGCAATCGTAGCTATCTAAAGTTGATCTGGCCCCACATAATGCAATCGAAATCGATGTCCGACCAGCAGATGGTGCTGGTAGGCACCCTACTGCTGATAGTGGTCGGAATTTTTATAGCGGTGGGGTTAGCTTCGCTCGTTAAATTCGATTGATGACTTTTAGGTGCAATTTAGTATGATCGCTTACGCTAATTACCCTATATTTTTTTTTATTATGAACTAATTTTTTTAATTCTATTATATAGCCTGCTTTCCGGCCCCCCACCGTTAAGCAAGCACAGATCTTAAGTATTATTAAACAGGGCTTATATTTTATCGTTAAATATATATACATATATATATATATATTAGAGGACCAAAGCGAATGTTTTGGTATTTTTATACGTGTTTCCGTACTCGGCGTGGTGCTAATGCAAGTGATGTAGTCGCGACAGTCTTGTCGTGGTAAGTATATTCATGGTTCGCTATGTGTGTTGTTATTCCAGTCATATGTACATTATATATATTATATCATAATTTTTACGGTTGAAGGTATTATTAAATTATTCTAATGATTGATTGAATTTTATATGTGGCTGGAAAATGTTGTACCTATAGATAGAGAATATAATAATGAATTTAATTAATATGTATTATTATGAGACGCAATTGTGTATAGGTTGGAAAGCAGCAGATCATTTATATATTATACAAAAAAAAATCCAATGTTTATTATATGCAATCTTAATTATATTCAATTGGCTATAATGGGATTTGTATACGTGCGCCTCGCACTCTCGTCACTGAGATATATTAATATATTATAGGTATAAATACATATATTATAAATAAAACAATTATATTTTATGTACTAGTATATTTGTTTTTTTTTGTATTCTGTACCAACTGTTTCGTTTAGGAAATCAAATAATTCAACAATAATATTGCACACAATTTCAACAAAGGTAGGAAACAAACAAATGGTGATTATTGCTGTGTTTCAGGAATGAGACCTCTGGTGGCAGCACATTGTAACTACTATTGGTGGGATGAGACCGCCATTTTGTTTATTGGCTAAAAGTAATCAATATTGTACACTTACGTGATTAGTGCAATTACTCTACCAACAAAACTAAAATATACCTATTGTTTAAATTGTGGTCAGTGTGATCCTGAAACACATTTCTATTCTTAATGTTTTTAACTGGTCGGAATTTGCAATTGTTATTGTAAAAAAAGTGTCTTCGTAACAACAGTATCCCTTAACTTTAAAAATGAACACAATTATAAATTATTACAAACACCAACATTTTCGCCTTCGTAAACTGAAAAATCTTGTATTAACTTCTCTTTGTTGAATTGTATTGCACCGATGCACCCCACGAACGGTTGCTTAAACAAACCGTAGGTGGCGCTGGTTAGGTTTTTGTCGCGCGGCAAACCTCCGAGGTAAAAAATCGCGTTGGATGGAAATCGGTTGGACGCCACTTCCGTTTGGTGTTGCAGGTGCAGCGGTTTTCTGTCGATTCGCATTTCGACTTGCGGCTCCAAGTTTAATTCGAGGCTGTGCCAGGAGCCGTCCGCCAAGTGCGCTCGTCGTGGCATTTCGATGATGGTCTCGTTGTAGGTGTTGGAATATACGAGCTTTATGTTACCGTTTTCTATTCCGACGCCTAGGAAGTTGCCGTCCTGCGAATAGAGATCGTAGAATGTAAAAAAAGTGGATTTATTCACAAACGACATCAAGAAAAAGAAATACTTCGATTTGTGATGACATACCCCTATAGTTAGGCAACACACCTTACAGCATGACCGAGTTCGCAATGCGACATGTAATGTATATTATCGGTACCTGTGTATGAGTCAGGATTTTTTTGGTGTGCAGGTGATTATGCGAGAAAGTTGTATGATAATATTTTACTTATTCACTATTTATAGAAAGGAGATGGCGATCTTACCGCTTCTTCAACGTAGAAAAATTCGAATTTTTCTCATAGAAATAAGTAAGTGTCTTCCCAAACAAAGTCCGATCTTGGAACTGTTTGAAATTATGGATTCTACAGGCCACATTCTATAAGAAAATATTTTTTTCCGGTCGATCTGAGACAATTTTTTTTTCTGAGCAAAAAAAAGGCAGTTATTACCTTCCTTTTTTACCAAAAATCGACTGCACCAAAATTTCTCGGGAAAAAACTTTTTCTTATTAATTTGGGTGCGTAGAATCCAAAACAATTCGTACTTTTTCGATTGGACGTCTCAATCAAAAGTTATGGGCAAAAAACCAATTTCGACAAAAAATTCAAAGGGCTGTAACTTTTGATCTAGTAGTCCGATCTTGGAACTGTTTGAAATTATGGATTCTACAGGCCACATTCTATAAGAAAATATTTTTTTCCGGTCGATCTGAGACAATTTTTTTTTCTGGCCAAAAAAAAGGCAGTGTATTACCTTCCTTTTTTGCCAACATCGACTGCACCAAAATTTCTCGGGAAAAAACTTTTTCTTATTAATTTGGGTGCGTGGAATCCAAAACGATTCGTACTTCTTCGATTAGACAATGTTTGGTTTTCGTCACGGATGAGGGCGCGCTGACGAAGTTTTTCGAAACGGAAGTCCAAAACCAAGGGGGCAAGTACTGTTGCAGGAAAAATAGAGAAGATATCAAGAGACCAGAAATAGAGCTAACCTCTATACCGCAAGCCTGCCAATTAAAGGTGAAGCTGAGGAGATGCGGGGTACAGAGAGAAGGCTTAAAAGGTTCCACCCTGTATATACAACTTACGGCGATACGTACATTTTTGAGAGTTGACAACCATGCAATTTCTAGGTGGGGAAAAGCTGCATGCGCCACCTAGAAAGCACGAACAGGGATTACGTTGGGCATCTTGTCTTGAATGGCGGTAGTGAACGCGTCGCTCCATAAATGTTTGTTGTTATTTTGTGTTATTTAATGCAGGTAGTAATTTTTGCATTTCTTTATATCGTATTTGTGTTTTGTATGCCGCATTTCATATTTTTTGTGTGTTTGAATCTTTGTTTTTGAAATTTACTTGCTTTAACCGCAATGCAGAACACATGTGTGATACCGTTATGCTATTGTTTGTAATTGTTTACGTTTTTGGTGTAATGCTTCCTTAATTTATGTTTATTGATGTTGATTACTTGATCTTGTCCCTGAAGTAACATTCATATAAGTTTCGATCATTTTATTTTAATATGTGGAAATGACCGATTCGTTTGATGTATGTACTGACCTGTTGTTTGTAACTAACATTTTCTCCGTTAGCAGTCAAGGGGGTGGTAAAAACTGCAGTTAAAATTGAGTGAAAACACCTAATTCCGTGATTGTCTTCGACATCCAACTGTAGGCTCGAAACCCCGAAACCAGGGGCGGGCTACCCATCTTGCAGGAGCGGGATTACGCTAATCAAAGCTCTTCAGTTTAGAATCTATGTGCGATAAATGAGTGGCGATTCAATAATTTCCACATATCTTGTTTTTTTTGGCCATCTCGAAGGCCATGTAATTTTCCATCTTGCTTTTAACAAAAGGACTTTATTGCACCAAACATGAGTCACATCCTGTGTATTTCACCCAAACTTTTCACAATTTGAGTGTTTTATTGTACGTTCTTTTCCTACTGTGCTTCAGGCCAAAGTGTTGTCTACAACCAAAGATCATCTTTGCTACAACTAACGTAAGGGGGCCCTGCCTTAGATGTTTGATCACGTGCCACTTTTCAAATTTAAGCGGGATCTTGTTTAGTTCGGGTGGCCATTTTTAAACGTTGTCGGGTTGACTTTATTTCCGAGTTCTTGTAGTGTGAAGTTAGCGTAGAACCTGGGGGTTAAGTACACTACAACACACTTTCTTCCTGGATGCAATGGGACTATTAAGAGTAGAGGGTAGATTAACGAATATGGTCTGCAAAACGACACAAGAGAAACACCCCTTCATAATTCCTCCAAAAAGTCATTTGGTCACACTAATCGCAAAGGATACCCATGGCGGGAACCAAATCACATTGGCATTGTTGCGACGAAAATACTGGACTGGGAGCAAAAAAATTGATCTGACAGTTAATGGGAAATCTTCCACCAGCAAGGGTAGATATGGCAGACCTTTTTTTGAAATCACGGGGACTGGATTATGCAGGACCTATCCAGATTTGAGTAAGCAAGGGAACAGGAAACAAGAGTCCTTATAAAGGATCTGTATTTTTGTATGTATGTCCACCAAGGCGGTACACCTCCGTGTCTGGTAGATCTCACTATGAAATTGTTCTTTAGAGAACAACCGAGCTAAATCCGCCACTGAGGGTTGGCCAAAACAAAAAAACCACAACGTTCAAAGTTTACGAACTGTGACTCCAACAGTTTCAAAATTGACGTTTCTTCATTAGATCATCAATGTATGTTCTGAACTAGGAAGTGACGTCACACCAATCAGAAACGAGGTCGTAATCTCACAGCCAATCAAAGCTTTGATTGGCTGTGACGTCACGACGTCGTTTCTGATTGGTGGGACGTCACTTCCTGGCCCAGAATATACATTGGCCATCTACTTTCTTTGTTAATTGTTTTCTCGTAAATTTTTCACAAAATGCATACCCGTAGATGACGCATACTTTGAAGGTGAATTTTGGAAGCGACAATTTGAACAATTTTACAAAAGCTATACATACCTTTGCACTCCACAATAAAATGCCATCCTGTTCGGCAGTGGAAAAATTCAAATTTAAGTACGACGTTTTCGACTTGTTCAAGTCTCGCTTCTTGTCGGTTACGACTCGTCGCAGCACCAGGTGAGTGTTGCCGGAAAAGTCTGGCGTGTGCACCGTGATGCCGGTTTCGCAGAAGGCCCCCGTGTATCCCATGAGACAAAAGCACTTTGTACCTACGCATCGTCCTCTATTTCCGCACGATCTCTCCTCGCAAGAGGGCGTTAGTTGGCATTTCTCACCGATGTAAGGATCGGGGCATGCGCAGTGCGGGTTCAAGTTGGAGTCCATCCAGCACGTGCCCCCGTTGTCGCAGGCGTCACTCCCGCACGGGGTACCATCGCAGTCGGCCACATTCCGACCATCTCTGATGAAGGCTGACGTGAGCGGTATGTGGTGCGAATTAATCATGAATTGCCGGATGCAACCCGTGAACGGCACGGGAAGACTGGAGGTTGCCGCAAACGGTAAATCCGACATATCGGCAATTCCACCTACATCATAATCTAAGGGTTGTTCTCCAAGAAGGGCCTTACCTAAGTATATGTCGCCATCGGAAATACTCAAAACCTCCACACTACTCAGAAAGCCACTGGTAACGCTGCCACCCACGTGGAGGTACAACTTATTCCCGTACTTCCCCACCTTGATTTTGTACCAGTCTCCCATCGCCAACAGCTTGTTGCTTCGCACACTAACAGTTTTGCCACCCCCAAATTGGCGTTTAACTAGAAACTCGACTTAGGCCCGATCGCACAGCTCGCTACAAACCTGAAGCTAAGACTCGCAACTCCAGCATGTTGCTTTGCATGTTAAGCGACAGAAAACTACTTTCTCCATAGCCGATGAACAGAATCAACCCCCGTCCGCTCAACGGCCGCAGTTCCAACTCGAAACTAAACTTGGAAGTCTCAAAGGGAGGCTGTCGCAACATAATGTAGGAGCGCTTTCCCGAGAGGCTAACGTCGGACAACGTCTCGTCCACCTCGCACTGCGTCCCGGACTTGCCAACGGGACAGTCGCACTCGTAACCGGTCAGGAGCGGGACGCACGTGGATCCCCCGGAGCAGTTGTGCCTTTGGTAGTCGCACGGGTTAAACCTCGAGGAGCACAGCGGCCCGAACCATCCGTCCTGGCACAAACAGCTGGAGAGAAAAACAATTTTTGGGGAACTCCACGGGTTGGATACCTACGTGAAAGTGCTCCCGTGATGCAGACACGCTCCGTTATTTTGACAGAGCCGTTCGTGGCATTCGTTAGTGCCACATTGTCCTACGGCGCGTCCGGTCACCTGCCGTGAGCTTTGCAACGGAATAATCAAGTTGCCCGACTTCCACTCCACGTCGTAGACGCACCCCGAAAAGCCGCTGTGCAACGGCAGATCGTGCGGGAGAGTGGAGAAATTGGGCGAGTTGTGACCGCCGAGGTACAGCACGGGCTCGACGTCCAAATTAATCAAGTTCCCCGGCGACCGTCCCGTGATGTTTCCCAAATTGTCGACGGACAGCCAAGCCTTACGCCCGACGCGTCCGAACTGCAGAACGTAGCTCGGTTTTCCGCTGAGCAACGGTTTCGCCGTAAATATCCGCCTTGGACCTAGAAGAATCCTTTGCGTAAGGTTGCGAATGAGATTAACTGACCTGAACCCAAGTTCCAGGTGAGCATAATGAAACCCTTGACGAAGCTGACCGCCACGTGATCCGAGGTCACGTCGTGCTGTCCAAGTTGTCCGATAAAGAGTAGGATCGCGATTTGGTCCATGGTCGCCGGTCGAAATTTGAATTTGACCTCCATGTTGTTCGAAATTCCGCCGATTGGGAGCTGATAGGACGCGTACGAGGACAGACCGCGTACGCTTCCGGAGAAGTACGGCTCGCTGGCGTCTAGTTCTGGAAGGATTTCGGTTAGTGTGAAAAGCTCGGAGTTTCGCGGTTACCATTTTCGCAAAAGTGACCGTGTCTGCCGAATGGGCATAGGCAAATGTAGCCATTTCCGGTGAACTGTAAGCACGTGGCGCCGTACAGGCACGGGTTGTTGTCACAAATGGAGCTTTCGCAAAAGTTTCCCAGGTAACTGAAAAAACAACTGTGATACACTGCAATATTATAGTTTCAGAAAGTAATAAATGAACGAAATGGATATTTAACTGATAAAGAAAGCGTTCAGTAGGTAGTCAAGCATACCCGTTGGCAAAGGTGGAACTTTGTTAGTAAAAAAGCCAAATAAGGTAATATCGTTTTATTTATATTGAATAATTGAATTGAATACGTAATTTAATATCGCTTTTGTTTATGTCACAAAACTTATTGGACTATTTAATGGGGGCGCAAATGCCGAAGTGGGGGCGTGGTCCGGAGACCGACTTAATTACATTTAACGTTGTCGAAATGATTAGTTAAAATTTAGCCTTTGTAAAACTATACGTTCGGCCGTCAATTATTTGTAATTGGAATTAAGTTTGCTAATTACGTAAGCTGCTAGTACATTCTATTAACTTAGCTGAGGTGATTACTGATTAATTAATTCCTCCTCTTATAATTGACCCATATTTTAATTATCTGAAAATTGCAAATTATATTTTTAGCTGTGGTTCGTCTGTCTGTCTGTTTCGCGCTCGTTTTGCAAATTTAAATCGTTCATTTAAGTATAGGAAAATTTACATATGTACCGCTTCATACGAAAGGTGAACGCGAATGGATATGGCGATAAAATGTGCCCTATTGCGGCGATTTGGGCAGCCTCGGGCTAGTCGCGAGGTTGCTTAGAATCGTCTGGGGGCGGGGGTAGGGGAATGAAATACTAGCAGATTATTAAACAACAAGCAACGCCATTGTGTCGATTGCTTTGGATCCGTTTTGTCTTCGGGGGCGCCATTACACCTTAACTTTGGGGAAAAGGAGGGGGGAGCCAGCGCCACCTTTTTGTAAAACACAGAATCATTCTAGTTATACGTTTGCTTCTAAGATACAGGGTGATCATATTTTACGACCCATGTAAGATAGAAACAGGTTAAACCTCGGGTTAAACTGTTTTTTAAAAATATTTTTACGTAAAATCCAGTGGTGTAGTAAAAAAAAATTTGTCCACCATTTCTGAGATTGGACCGAAAGTAGAAATCGTTCTGCATAATTTTTGCCGACCATGAACTAAAAATAAAAACCCTATATTTTACGGTTTTTAAATAGTAGGCCATGGATTTATGATTTTGTTTTGTTTATTGTATCCATGGCAGCCGATACCAATCAATAAAAGGGGCGGGAGATAGAAACATGCCATTTCAAAACTTTAAAATATATAGGGAAAATTTGAAAAATAGAAAAATTGGGTCTAACCGCAGAAACGGTGGGCCAAAAATTGTTTGAACTACACCACTGGATTCTTCGTAAAAATATAAAACTAACACTTTGTACTTTTTTGATAGCATCCCAAACAGTCAAACTTTTCGCCTTCACCCTGTATCTTAGAAACAAACGTAGCTAGCTTGATGCTATTTATTGTATCAAACGTTTCGCAAAAAAAAACACAGGTCGCGAAAACCGCTAGTCTCTATCATTAAAAACAACTGAGATACACTGCAGTCTCAATCAAAATAGGACACACGGTACTATGTACCTACTGCCTACCTATTAGGTATATTTACATAGGCATGTGTTATACCATGCGATCAAAAATGAGTTGCTATCGAGTCACCTTGAAATTTTTGTTTACAAGGGAAATCGTAATTTCAAAGGCGACTCGACCTCCACTCATTTTTGATCGTCCGTTATTGTAAACAGCAGTGGCGTAACTAGGTAGGTGCCGAAGGTGCCGCGGCACCGCTCTGAGAGAGCACAGGCGCTAAAGCACCGATGGTCGCGGATGTGCTCTAGGACACCACGTGCGGGTGAGCAGTACTAGGTATAGACTAATATTTAAAAAACGGCAGTTAAATTGTAATAGTCTGCTACAGTCGACTACAGGGCGCAAAACAAATTTGGAAGCCTTTAGGAGGAATCTCATAAACGGATGCTATAAATTTTCGTAATTTGCTTGAGCTCGATAGTTTCAGAAAGTAATAAATGAACGAAATTGATATTTAACTTTTAAAGAAAGCGTTCAGTAGGCAGTCAAGCATACCCGGTGACAAAAGACCAACTTAAACAAGCAACTTAATTACATTTAACGTTGTCGAAATGATTAATTAAAATGTAGCCGTCAATTATTTATAATTGGAATTAAGTCTGCTAATTGCGTAAGCTGCTAGTAAATTCTATTAACTTAAGTGATTAATTATTTCCTCCTCTTATAATTGACCCATATTTTAATTTTATCACTTCGTGAAGATGAATTGAAACGTGTCAAAGAAAGTTCTACTGGCCTAGGTGGGTTTTGGAATGTTTATATTATTTAATTTATTGTCCTCTTGTTCTATACTACTCCAATATTTAAAATTCTCCTCAACCCGACCTCCGGTTTTGTAGCCCAACGCTCTACCACTGAGCTACAAAGCCGGTTTACTGCGGCTGACAGACCACAGGACATTTCGACCCTAATGCTAGTCCGCGGTTGCGCGGCCAATCGGTGCCGAGTACTACCATTTATGCAATAGTCATTTTTTGACGAGAGCAAGTCGCGAAAGGGTTCAAATGCGATCCAGTTTTCAATTTTTCTCGGAGGGAGTCTTTTTCAAGGGAGGACCGTACCATTTGCAACTGGTGAATGACTCTTACCCATTTTTGCACCGGCAATACCATCTGTCTCCGTCTTCAACGCACGATCCACCATTACTGCACGGATTTGACAGGCAAGCGAGCGACTCGCACTCCGAGACCTTATAACCATCCTCTGCATCTTTAAAAATCTGCACGTCCCTACCAAAAACCTACGCATTTAAGTGTTAACACAAAAATGTAGGGGGCGCGATTTCCTTTACCTTCAAATCGGTCACGCACCCCATAAATCCGCTCGCCGGTAGATGCTCCTTAAACTTCTCCTGAGGCAGACCTCCCAAGTGCAGGATCGAAGTCGGCCTCACCAGCTTATTCACGATCGCTACTTGATTTCCGCTCATCGTGAGCGTTTTATTAAGCATAACGCTCGCGTTGCATCCGCTCAAATTCGCGTCGAACTCCAACCTGGCGCGGATCGTCATTTCAAATCCGTCATTGACGGGATGTCCGAGTTCGCTTAGCAGCATCGTCTGGTAGCCGCAGGAGAAGATGAACTTCAGGTGGCCGCGTTCGAGGAACAGACCCATGTAGGTGGCGTCGATGCTCGCGTAGAAAATGAGACCGCTCGGGGAGAAGGTTTTCGTTGTGAATTCGACGTCGGTTCCGGAGACGTTGACCAGGCGATGGGTGAGGTACGAGTTTCCGCCGAACGCGGCGTTTTTAATTCCTAGGCGGTGTTCGCAAAATGGGCCTTCGGCGTCGTAGGGGCAGATGCACGTGTAGCCTTCGGGGGTGTAAATGCAGCTGCCGCCGTTTTGGCATTCGGTTTGGTTGTGGCCGCATTGCGTGGTGGTCGCGTTGATCTTGGTTGTGTCCGATGTCGTTAGATCGGTTGGGAGGAACGTGGTGGGGTCCTCTGTGAGGAAGGTGGGCGGATGTGTGGGTGTGATGTAAGTTGGCGTTTCAGTGGACGAACCCGTCGATGATTGGACGGAGCTGGCAGTGACCGTTCTCACTTTTGGCGTTTCCGTGTGGAATGTCGTGGTTTCGCTCGATTCCATTGTGGGAAAGTCAGTTGTTTCTTCGACGATTAAGGGGGTCGTCTCCGTTTTTGGGCTGGTGGTGATCTCGACGAATGGAGTTGAAGACGTAGACGCAATAGAAATATTTGGCACAGGAGTTGTTTGAAAAGATTCTGTTATTGTCTTCGTTGTTTCAGTTGCACTTGTAGTTTGCGTATTTGTCGTCGCAATGTAGTTGCAATCCAATTGGTTGCCGTCAATTACAAGGCACTCGCAATAGAAACCTGTCAAATTCGGAGGGCAGGAACATGTGAAACTGTCGACTCCATCTATGCACGTTCCTCCATTTTTGCACCTGTACAGACACCAGTACTAGGAGGAACAAGTTTTGATAGCCATTACCTGGACCCCAGCTCGCATTCATCATACTGATATTGGCAACGATCTCCATGGAAATCCGGGACACAGTAGCAAGTATCTTGACCGTTCTCGCTTAGGCACAAAGCGCCATTCTGGCACGGATTCTGCTCGCAGTGCGTAATCTGTTCCTGGCAATTTTTCCCTGTGAATCCTGGAACCAATGTCAGAATCAAAATGTACAAGTTGCCACATACCGAACAAGCATGCGCAAGCGTAGTCCGCCATTTTGTCGATGCAAACCGCGCCATTTTGACAGGGCGCCGACATGCATTCGTCAATTTCAGTTTCGCACAGCTTACCCTCCCAGCCTGTGGAAAATACCAGTGAGTTACCAGTTTACGGGATGATCAGTACCTGGCGGACAGGCGCATGAGTAAGTAAGCCCCGGACCCTCAACACAAATCCCCCCATTCTCACAGCGAGTCTCATTTGTGGCATTGCAAACGGCAACGTCTATCTCGCAGTTATCCCCCAAGTAACCCAGTGGACACACGCACTTGTACCCATTAGTGACATCCATACAAGTGCCATTATTCAAGCAGGGATTACTGGCGCACTCGTTGTAGTCCTCCTCGCAAAACTCCCCTGAAAGCTCGCGTCAAAACCGCCCGCTCAACTAACCAACTCACCGAGAAACCCGGCCGGACACGTGCAGTTAAAGGTGGCTATGCCGTCGCGGCAGACGCCACCGTTCTGGCACGGGTTCGACCAGCACTCGTCCCAGTTGGTCTGGCACTGTACGCCCGTGTAGCCGTCGATGCAGTAGCAGGAGTAGCTCGTGTTCAGATCATCGATGCACACGCCGTGCACGCACGGATTGCTCAGGCAGTTGAAACCGCCCAAAATTGGGTAGACGTAGAGAGAGACGATCGGCACTAGGAACCATAAGCACTGGTTAACGCCACGTTGCAGCATTCCGCATTATTAATTGATGTTTCTGAAATTTCAACTCAAATTGATTTTGATAGAACACCCTGTATATTTTTATTTCTATGTCTTTTTTTCCCAATAATTCCCCCAAACAGTTTTATTTTCTCAAGCACATCCACATTATCCACTTTTCTCTCATTTTGGAGGCTTAATTGGATTTATTAAGTACGTAAGTACCCGCCATTACTAAATCAACGGTGATTCTTTTTCAGGAATTCTTTTCGCTTTGGAATTTGAACCAAGTCAATCGGGGTCGTAATAAATAATATTGTTGTCTTATTAATTGGAGGAATGAAGCTTTTTGTGTTCGGCGGAAAGGTACATGTGATTTCTTTACAGGGTTTTAATTTTTACTTTGAGTTTCAATAGTAGTCCCAAGCGCTAATTTTCAAGTCTACCTCCACGTTTAATTAATTCCAGTTTCAGTTGAACTTGACGCTGTATATTTTTGAATTACCATGTATATAAAAATGTGCAATACTAAACTTACAGTGAATGAGGTATATTTTTTTTAAATTTAAATTTGAACGAAACCAGGTGCGCGATGCGATGTTGCGGTTACGTGGGTAAATGACACACGCGTGAAGCAGGCAAGGTGAGTAAGATAGATTTTGCGGTTACGAAACTTACATGGAATTGTTTATATTGTTTAAATTGCAACCTATAACGTTTGCATCATAAATTGATCGATCGTGATTTATTTTCAATTGAAAATCGTATGCGCTAAAGAGGAGAATAACTACATGATATATTTTTACGTAGAATCCAGTGGCGTAGTCAACACATTTTTTGGGCTACCGTTTCCGAGATTTGATTTTTTTTTAATGTAACACCCTGTATATTTTAACGTTAACTTTTCGAATTCGTTTTCCTTTGTGCATTGATGTACCAGAACCTATACTTTTTAGCGCATTTCTTAAGAATTAACAACAAGTGCTTTTTGTGGATTGTCCGTCCATCCGGCCCACCGACCCTCTTCTAGTGCTTTGGAACTACTTTTAGGGGAATTGTCCTAGAGTTCTGGGATTTTTTTGCAGTAGGTAGAAGGTGTGCCAGACGGCCATCAAATTTCACTGTCTTAAGCTCCTCCTTATTGGGGGGGGGGGGGGGGGGGTATACGGGAGAAAATACAAAAGTTTTCAATTTCGGAATGACCCTATGATTTAAATACAAAAAATTGTTTTATACAAAGGCTTTTTATAATGATTCAAGTAAAAAAGTTAAATGGAACACCCTGTATATTTTTTTGAATCTAAAAAATATAGCATACCAACGCACGATTTTTTCAGAGCCAAATAATACTAGAGCCGAATCGTTCCTGAGTCAAGTAGTCGCAGAGCCGAGTAGTACCGTCATCAAGTTCGCGCCGAATTGTGTTTGGAGGCAGTTCCAACTTCGACGTGCTTTTGTTATAAATTGTAAGTGATAAATAATAATTACTGTTAAGGGGTCTTAAGGGATACGGAAATAGAAAAATTGTCAATTTCAGAATGGCCATATATTTTCTTAGTTAAAAAGATATAGAAAATTGTTTTATACAATGATTTTTGAATAATCTGCTGTCTTCAGAATAAGTAGGTATACGGGGTCACGTAAAAAGTTATCCTGTATATTTTTTATCTTCGATATAGCTTTTTAAAAAAATATATCACACCATGAATTATATTCAAAAAAAGATTTGAAAAATTCAAAATTTAATAAAATTTTTGAATCTTAACTGTGTTGATATTTTGATTATAAATATATACAGGGAGATAAAAAAGCTGAAAAAATCATTAAAAATAAAATCTCAACTATAGGTATGATATCCAAAGCCGAGTAGTACTGTCATCAAGTTCGCGCCGAATTGTGTTTGGAGGCAGTTCCAACTTCGATGTGCTTTTGTTATAAATTGTAAGTGATAAATAATAATTACTCTTAAGGGATACGGAAATAGAAAAATTGTCAATTTCAAAATGGCCATATATTTTCTTAGTTAAAAAGATACAGAAAATTGTTTTATACAATTATTTTTGCATAATCTGCTGTCTTCAGAATAAGTAGGTATACGGGGTTACGTAAAAAAGTTACCGTTGAATGGAACACCCTGTATATTTTTATCTTCGATATAGCTTTTCAAAAAATATATCACACCATGAATTATATTCAAAAAAAGATTTAAAAAATTCAAAATTCAATAAAATTTTTGAATCTTAACTGTGTTGATATTTTGATTATAAATAGATACAGGGAGATCAAAAAACTGAAAAAATAAAATCTCAACTATGGGTTGAAATCTGGCACCTGCCACCCACATCTCTTACACCAAACTCGAACTCTGAATATTCTCCATTGTATACTTAGTATAATTGTATGACTTGGGACCCATTCTCACTGGAACGCTCAACCAATTAGCCAATTATCGACTATACGTCAATCAAATCCTTAACGGTTCTCGATTGGGGAAAAAAAAGAAGAACGCTACACCACCTACTTCCGAGCAATACGAAATTGTTTAATAACAAATAATTGTTGATTTACCATTTTTAGTAGGTCGTCTCTATACCGAGAAAGTAACAGTAGATACTAACCGACCGACTGACTACCTCTTTTCATTTAACAAACAAAATCAACAATAGCAAATTATTACCCACTTTACAGCGTGTTCCATTAAACTAATTGCTCCGGCGTAACGGTCGCGCGTCTATTGACTAATTTCCGAATTTGTTTGCGATGGCCCAATTTTGACGGCGCGGGCGCTAGGTGGGTACATTGTTTTTGATTTGCGAATGTAATTTACAGTTAAACGGGTTTAAACCGGCGGCCGTTTCGCTTAATGAGGTGTTACTTTGGCGAGTTTCGCGTGCGATGGTACTCGCTTGTAAATTCTAATTGTTTCTTTGTTAATGGGGAAGACAATCGTGAGATGAGATGAGTGGGTCGGATATCCGCGTATTAAATTAACAACGTCTCGTTAGAGAGGAGAGAAAAGGAACGTTTTGCTACCGGAGGTTGCGTTCACTATTACGTTTAGTTGATGTGGAAAAGGTGAATTTGTTTTGGGTGAGTATGTAGGTACGTTGCGTGACTGACTAAGTTTACAGTGCAAATATTGATCGGTTGCCTTATATATTTATATTCACTCACCTTGTATAATTATTTTAACAATCGCTTTTTATGGAAGAGGGGTTTTTGATAACTCACACTTTACCGGCGCTAACTGTTTCAAAAAAAAGGGTAGGTATAATCACCATACGATCGTGTGTATGTAGATTAAATGTCAGGTTGTCATGGCAACGTATATACAACATAACCGGGTAGGTACGGAAAGTTCAAAGTTGATGCTCGTTTTGCGTATTGAATTAATTTCATTTGGCGCTTTTTGAGTGGAGCTCGGACTCCCAAGAAATGGTTTTTAAGCATTTTAAAGCCGTAAAATTGTCCTTGATCTATTTCGGTTGCTCTCCCATTAGTGTAACAAAAATAGTATATTGTACAAGGCATTCCAAAACAAAAGGAAATATAAATATAAGAAGGAAATGTAGAATAATGAGAAAATGTGTATACCGAAATTTTGGTGCTGTAGATTCCATAATTTCAAACAGTTCCAAGATTGGGCTACTAGATCAAAAGTTACAGCCCTTTTTTTGAATTTTCTTTCGAAATTTGTTTTTAGTCCATAACTTTTGATTGAGAAGTTTAATCGAAAAAGTACGAATCGTTTTGGATTCTACGCACCAAAATTAATAAGAAAAAGTGTTTTCCCGAGAAATTTGGGTGTAGTCGATTTTTGGAAAAAATGGAAGGTTAATCACTGCCTTTTTTTGAGGCTCCAAGAAAAAATTGTCTCAGATCGACCGGAAAAAAACATTTTCTTATAGAATATGGCCTGTAGATTCCATAATTTCAAACAGTTCCAAGATTGGGCTACTAGATCAAAAGTTACAGCCCTTTTTTTTGAATTTTCTTTCGAAATTGGTTTTTAGTGCATAACTTTTGATTGAGAAGTCTAATCGAAAAAGTACGAATCGTTTTGGATTCTACGCACCAAAATTAATAAGAAAAGGTGTTATCCCGAGAAGTTTGGGTGTAGTCGATTTTTGAAAAAAAAAGGAAGGTTAAACACTGCCTTTTTTTGAGGCTCCAAGAAAAAATTGTCTCAGATCGACCGGAAAAAAACATTTTCTTATAGAATATGGCCTGTAGATTCCATAATTTCAAACAGTTCCAAGATTGGGCTACTAGATCAAAAGTTACAGCCCTTTGAATTTTTTTTCGAAATTGGTTTTTGCCCATAACTTTTGATTGAGACGTCTAATCAAAAAAGTACGAATCGTTTTGGATTCTACGCAAAAGCTCGTTTTGTGTATTGAATTAATTTCATTTGGCGCTTTTTGAGTGGAGCTCGGACACCCAAGAAATGGTTTTTTAAGCATTTTAAAGCCGTAAAAATGTCATTGATCTATTTCGGTTGCTCTCCCATTAGTGTAACAATAATACTATATTGTACAGGGCATTCCAAAACAAAAGGAAATATAAATATAACAAGGAAATGTAGAATAATAACAATAGTACAACAATATTAATTCCTGCATATTAACGTAATTGGCATAGGTTAAGAAATATGTGATATTTATTTATTTATTATTTATTTATTACTATACAAACTACACAGGACACAGCCCTAATTACGTAGCAGGTATCTACATTATCTATAATGTCAGTCGTTGCTGAAAAATAAGTAAATCTAATAATAACATTCAACTAACTAACTTACAAAAAAAAACATGATACTGCCGTGGAGAGGTCCCTATACAACCTGAAAAAAGAAGCTGGGAGCATATCCGGAAGCTAGAGACGAGTCAGAACGAGACAAGATCCCAAGACGAGACAAGCCGAGGTGCAACAAGGCGGAGGTGTTGGGGAAATAGTAGGGAAATGGATATTTTTGGATTGTGGAACAATTGTATCTAAATAGCAGATAGAGATATAAATTTTGCAGAGTATAGTGGAATGGATATTTAGATACAGAAACATTATATTGGCAAGTAACGGTAGTTAACTCATTTAAACTTCATCAACCTGTATATTAGTATACGACTCACTTTGTATTCAATACGAATCATTAGCTAACTTCAGAACAGTTAAATTTCTACTTTGTTTACATAACCTCAAATTTGCCTTTTAACTTTCTCCAAATAAATAAATTGAATGAGTATGAAGGTGAAGGCAACGATCTCGAAAATAGCCGCGTTAATTGGGGGCATTTACAATAAAGTTAATCGTCCGTAAAAAATCGGTCAAATTCATTTAGTTTTTTCGTTACAGAGCTGACATGGATCCGGGAGTCGTCTGCTTCGAACATTGCGGGCCGAAGGTGTTTTGCATTTCGTTACCCGATTACTGTCCGGTATGCCACATCGATCTATCTCTCGCCAACTTTTCCCTGATGCCTTTTCGGTGAGTGGAGGTAATCGTTGGAGTTGTCACCGGTAGTGGTTGTTTTAGGGTTCCGTATCCGTTTATACGAGCGTCGCAGTATCCTTGTGCTGTCGTTATCAAACCTACAGTTGGCGATTTTTTGCAGTAAGTCCGAAAAATGCGAAAGTTTATGTCTCTTCCTTTGTAATTTGCTAACATCTCGTTTAAACTGTGTAATTACTTAAGCAAAACTGCATGAATGACATTTTGTAGTGACTACTACAATTCGATGGACCTACATATCGGCATAACAACATCGACGGGAATAATTGTGGAATTCGACAAGAACGGTTTACGTCGACACATGAACGACGAGTGGAATCAATGCTTGTTGGTGGATCAGGCGAGCTCGCCGTGGAGAGAGCACTGGGACAACGTTCTTCTTCAAGTGTGCAAGCAAAAGTGCTGGTTGGCGAAGAATTACGACGAGGAGAAGAATAACTGTTACAGTTTCGTCTTGACATTCTTACACGCGTTGAATTATGGCAATCTCAGCGTCGCCGCTTCAAGTAAAACCGCCTTCTGTGAAAATTTTATTGTACCGAGAACAACGTCTGCCGGAAAATACATCTCATTGTATAGAAAGTTGAAAAATGGACGCTTTTGTGTTCATCGAGGAGGTTGTAAATAATGGGATTAGTTTATTATTTATTTATATTTTGTTTATTTAAATAAAAGTAGGTAAATACTTTTTTTTGTTTCTTAAGAGCATGTGCATGCAAAAAACATTAAAAACCGGCGTTCAAATAGTAAAGTGCAAGTCTCTGTAGACATTTAAATTTTGAAGTAGTCGATTTTTGGTGAAAAACTAAGATTATATACTTCGTTTTTTGGGTTGGAGAAAAAAATTGTCTGAAATCGACCGGGGAAAAAACATTTGCTTATAGGATTTGGCCTGTAGAAACCATAATTTGAAACAGTTTGAAGATGGTGCTACTAGATCAAAAGTCACAGCACTTTCAATTTTGTTTTCCGTTTGGTAATTGATACTTTCTATCATTTTATAGTTTTCGAAGTCTAGTTGAGATGTCGCCACGTACGCAACTTCTTTGTAAATTTCAAACAGCAACGTCGCACTTATTATTCCTTAAAAGGCAGTTCAAAATGTACGGAGTTTTGCAAGATCCTGTAGAGCAATTGTAGTTTAAAAGCCCGGTTTTTGAATAGATAATTATTTAAATACAATAACTACTAGTGCGCCATCTCCTTGGCAATCGATACACTTTCTATCAATTATAGTTTTCGAAGTCTAATTGAGATGTCGCCACGTACGCAACTTCTTTGTAAATTTCATTTGAATTTATGTGATTAACAGCAACGTCGCACTTATTATTCCTTAAAAGGCAGTTCAAAATGTACGGAGTCTTGCAAGATCCTGTAGAGCAATTGTAGTTTAAAGACCCGGTTTTTTGAATAGATAATTTAAATACAATAACTACTAGTGCGCCATCTCCCTGGCAATCGATACACTATCTTTCAATTGTAGTTTTAGAAGTCTAATTGAGATGTTGCCACGTACGCAACTTCTTTGTAAATTTCATTTGAATTTATGCGATTAACAGCAACGTCGCACTTATTTTCCTTAAAAGGCAGTTCAAAATGTACGGAGTCTTGCAAGATCCTGTAGAGCAATTCTAGTTTAAAGGCCCGGTAAAGGCAGTGTATACCTTCCTTTCCGGTCGATCTGAGACAATTTTTTTTTCTGAGCCAAAAAAAAACGCAGTGTATAACCTTCCTTTTTTACCAAAAATCGACTGCACCAAAATTTCTCGGGAAAAAACTTTTTCTTATTAATTTGGATGCGTAGAATCCAAAACGATTCGTACTTTTTCGATTAGACGTCTCAATCAAAAGTTATGGGCCAATTTTAGATTTTAATTTAACCTTTAACAATGAGGGACTTTGCTTCTGCTTGTAATACGTACCTGCTTGGGGTTACCAGATGACAAAGTACGAAGGGATCCTTTTTTCTTTCGCCAATTCGCCATAAGTGTTCCATACATTTTCTCTACCTGGGTTCACGATAAAAACGGGAAAATCTGTAAGGGAAGTGTTTTTTGTGCCTTTATCCCATAATTAAGATATCTGTTGGGGGTAATCTTTAACCTCATCTACAAGGGAATCTGAAACCGTTTTAGCCCCTGATTCAAAATAATGTCCATACAGTTTATTTATTGCGAATGTTGGTAAACTTTTACATACCTACAAGAAATATGTACAAAAATTTATAAACATTTACTTATTTCAATAATACCTTAATACTAAAACGTGTACTTTTTGTGCCATCAAACGAAAATAAAAGCGAAGACGTTGGACATTTTAAAAAAATACAAGAAATTATAGGAACCACAATTTGATTTTTTAAAAAGCTTATTGCACGATTGTGTCATTTATTCACTGGTACAGGTATAAAGCTAAATATTTTGAAAAATCTCTACGTAAATGGCAATAATAAATAGGATCTAGGGCTACGATCACAAAACGAGAACAATATTCAGTGATCACGATTAACAATTACTAAACGTTTTTAATGATTATGTACAGTGTTTTAACGACGGGGTAATTCAACGGACTATGAGGAAGCCATCAACTTCGCGGCGGCCGTCACGTGGTGCTGATGGTGGTAGGGGATGTCTGTCGTATTTCCCGTCGTTCCAAAACCGAAGACCTGCTGGAAAGGGTACGGCTGGTTTTGGATGCAGCTGTACTCGTAGCCTGGCTCGCTTTTTATCGTGTTCGCCGTTGACGACGATAGCAACGAGGTTTGTCCCAGGTACGGCCGGTCCTCCATGGAATTTTTTGATGTGCTGTGATGGTCCAGTTGATGATGGGTGTTGTGGGCGTGAGTGGAGTTTTGTGACGAATTTTGTTGAATTATTGTTGCCTTCGATTCTGAAAGAAATTAAAATAATTAAATATCTTAATTAATAATAATAATTAACAATAAACGTAATTTTATAGCAGTCCTTCAAAGTTATTACCCCGCTCAGTCTTATTATTCGAGTTTTATCACTTTTTGCCCCCCTTAAAAATAAAACCATAAGACAGTAAACACCCTGTATAGTATCATACAGTATATATTATTTACTCTATGATAGTATGCACCATATATGTATAAAAGGTATGCACTAAGACCCTTAGCAGTTTCCTACCTTATTCGAAGTAGCAAAGTTCTGATACGCGGCAATGAAACAATAGCTTTGAATGTAAATTCGTGGATAGGCAACCAACCATACACAACCGTGTACGATTAGTTGCATATCTTCCCAATTCAGAAAAATTGTGTTTCCCAAAGCAACTAATTCGAAAGAAGGATTCATGGGAGATTACAAGAATAAATAAATGTGCACATACATTACAATCTTGAACCCTGATGGCTAAAGATTGTGTATGATCTACCAGGATCGCAGAAGATTGTAAAAGTCATAATATCCCCTCCACTTTTTCCGGTGCCGATTTTCGATTTCCCCCAGCCAATAAAACAAGTGGGCGGATACGTACCGTCACGGGAGGCCGCGCCGCTGTCATCCCGTTCGCCTCCCGCCGGCTTCTTCGGTTTACGTTTGCGTGTTTGAATACCATCTTTTCTCATCGCTAAAGGCCGATTTACACCGTGCAATTTAAAGTAAAGACCGCACGCGTTACAGACGGGTTCGCCGTCGTTATTGCGACGCCAGAGGGTTGTCGTTCGAGTGCCGCAGTTCGTACAGCACAGTCCCAACCTTCTCGTTGCTGTCTGAAAGCAGAAAGAAGATTATTTATTATTACAAACCGCATACCTTCACGATTGGAAATCGGTGTATAAAAGACTTGTAGCTTGTAGCTATATACATATTTATTAGGAACTATAAATTACACTTTAAATGGAGTCCTCCGCATAATATTAAGGACATTAGATTTGTTACTATAAGTTTCGAAAAATATATGTAGCTAATTAAAATGTATCATGTCGCCATATATTTTAAGTTTTTCGCAAGGTCCTTAAACTTTGTATGCTCCCATTTCCTGAAGTTTGCAACTGAATTCATCAATAGAATCCTTGCACTTAAGGTCGCAAAAAAATAAATTTGGAAAATAATTCTGGAGTACTATCGTGAAAAAGTAACATATATCCTCCTAAGAAATTGAAGTTGGAATGTTACGCACACTCTTCCCAACTTAAAAGTAATCATGAGCTATGGTGTAACATAAGCGCACATTTCGACGAAATTATGTGAACTTTGTATTATGATCGTGGAAAATTTAGGGCTGCGTCCGCAAATTTTTTTGTTGAAAACTCTTAATTAAGATAGCAGTTTTTATCAATTTCATGATTGTACCGTGAGGGAGGGCTTAATAACGTCGTGTAACCGTTAGTTTCTCTGAAACACGATTCAGTTATTACATTTATTGGTTTTAATTGTTTAAAATGCAAAATAAACTTGAAATTGTCATTATTTTGGAAAACCACTCTGAACTTCGTAATATATTTTTAAAAGTAAAATTAGATATATAGCCCCATCACCTCCTGTTGACGTAATGATGCGGAAATAATAAAATAGGAGTAGGTATATTTCTCTAAAAATTAAACAATTATATCAATTATTTGTTTGTAATTAAAACTAAACCTTATAAATAAATTCATATAAAAAGTGTTTCTACTTGGGTATCTCAAAAATTAAAACGTTTAGGACATACGCTCATAGAAAGTTTTTTTTCTTAAAATGGGTCCAAGAATCACCCCCTTAAATATTAGCATGTCTTTAAGGAACACTCTGTATACATATGCAGTGACAGTCGGGCGGCGCTGAGGACCCTTTCGGCACACCAACTCTGGATAGATTAGGTGAGTATAATTTGGTAAGCTTGATTTGGGTGCCAGCGCACTGCGGAATAGGGGGGTGGTCGGGTCCGAGCCTACCCTAAGAAATTGCTCCCTGCGTTCTCAGGGACGTTTCTGAACGTAGTTGCGAAAAAGTTCCTAAGCGCTGCATGGTTGGGTTCCCCTGCGAACATTCCTTAGGAAAGAAATGTCAATGCCTCTGTCTCTGCAACTACCGTAGGATCTCTCCCCCCCCCTTCTTCTGATGTTTTAATTTTTTGAAAAATGACTCAAGCTCCTAAAATTGACTGTAACGTTTATTGGTATCGCGAAAGAGCAAAAATAGCTCAATTTCTATTCCCGATGTAAGTTATGTGCTCCGGATACTACTCGAAAAATTGCTCTTAAATCCCGCCATTTTCTTATGATTTATGTTCGCCTGATACCACAAATTCTTGAAAAATTACTCTCAAGATTGATTACAAAAACATTCGGTATCAAAATGCAAGAAGGCAAAAATACTAGTGATTTATGTTTTCCGGATACCACACATTCTTGAAAATATAACCCTCAAGTGTTCATGATTCATTTTAACACATTTATTGGTATCGAGAGCGCTGAAATTCAAATTTCTACTCGTGATTTGATGCTCTTCGTATACTGCAAGTTTTGTACCAGGAGTGCAGAAATGCCAAAGGACATTATATGGTCCCCTGATGCGACGAGTTCTTGAAAAGTTTCAGTAAGACTGATTTTAAACACCTTTTTGTTATCAAAATTGCAGAAATTCGAGAAGGCCCAAATTAAACTAAATTTTTACTCGCGATTTATGTTCTCCGGATACTGGAAGTGCTCGAAAAATTACTCGCATACAGTCGTATAATTCAAGACTTCATGAACAGTTGCAACATTTCCACTGTTTTATGAATAGGATCTGTATTTGCTATTATTGAAAGATTTATTTTCTGTTTCTCTAACAGTAATTAATATAAATTTTCGTAACAGGAATGCAGAAATGCCAGAGCATACTGCCAAACTTTCAAGATGAATAACTATTAGTATCAGAAGTACAGAAATGCCAGATTAAACCACATATTTAATTGAAATTTGTGTTTTCCTGATGGTACAAGTTCTTAAAAAATGACTCTCAAACTCCTATGCTAAAATAAGCTCATGATTTATGTTCCTCTGATGCCGCAAATTACTTTTAGGCTCCAAAAATTGATTTTTGACATACACGCATATATTGGTATCAAAAGCGCAGAAATCCAAGGATAAATAAATTTCTATTCGTGATTTATGTTCCCCGGGTACTGCAAGTTTTCGAAAAATTTCTCTTGCAAACCCAAGATTTATTTTATGAACATCTATTAGTAGCAGGAGTACAGAGGGGGTCAATTAAGTCTGTTCGCGTTATTGCTAATTTTTCAACAATTACTGACTTGACTCTAAAGACAATTAAAAAAATTAAGAGCGTTGTCACTTTCTTCTGTTACGTTCTTGAAAATTTTAAGAATCTATCAGAAGCGCAGAAATGCAAAAACAATGTTTTTTTGATACTACAAATCCTTGGTAAGTTACTCAAAAGTTGATTTTCAGAACAAATATTCATAACAGGAGAACAACACAAAATCAAATAAAGCTCATGTTTTATGTTCCTCGTAGGTATATTGTAAATTTCTATCCTGAACCAAAAGTCGATTTTAAGAATGATTATTGATATCAGAAACACCAAAAATGTAAGAGGGTGTAAATTAAACCAGATATCTACTTGTGTTAAAATTTCTTGTAAAAGTACCCTCAAGATCCCAAGAGTACTTTTGAGTATTTTGTATTAGTATCAGGAGCAAAGGCAAGGAGACGAAATTAAGCTAAATTTCTATTCGTGATTTATGTTCGCCGAATACTACAAGTTCTCGAAAAACTTAATATAATCCCAAAATTGACTTTATAAAACTATTGGTATCAGGAGTCCATAAATGCAAGAGGGCGTAAATCCTTAAAATTGACTTTTTCAACAACAATTATTAGCACAGAAGTGCATAAATGCTAGAGGGCGTAATTAAAGACAAATAAATACTTGTGATTTATGTTCTCCTGATGCTACAAGTCCTTTAAAAAAAACTATTAATCTCTCAAAATGTTTATTGGTGTCAGGAGCGCAGAGATGTACGGAAAATGAATGTCTGATTGTTACTCACGTATTCCTGCTGCTACAAGTTTTGAAAAATTACTCCCAAGAATGATTTCAAACCAAATATTATTATCAGGAGAGCAGAAAGGCAAGAAGAAACGAAACTAAATTTCTACTCGCGACGCTACCAGTTCTTGAAAAATTATTCTCAAGCTTCCAAGATTGCTTTTGAAAAGAAGGAGCGCAGAAATACAAAGAGGCCAATTGTATACTCGCAATTTATTATTAACGAGCTCCTAGCGAGTTCATGGTTTTGGACTTTCTGTCCGTCTGTGGACAAGATAACTCCCGAAAGGTTTCGAATTTCCAAATCTGTTTTCAGTATTTTGTTTATCATCACCCAAAGAAGAACTGATTAACGTTCAGTGACCCAGGAGTTCGTTTGCTATATTTGATACAAGTTTATTATTTCGGATACGGCAAGTTCTCGAAAAATTAAATTAAATTAAAGCTAACATTTTTTTTAGATTTATGTTCTCCTGGTATACATATTGGGAAAATTATTCTCGTTTGATTTTAAAACATTCATTGGTATCAGAATGCAAGAAGGCATACATTAAGCTAAATTTCTACTAGTCATTTATGTTCTCCCGATACTACAAATTCTTGAAATACAACTCATGATTCGTTTGAACACATTTATTGGTATCAAGAGCACAGAAAGCAAGGAGGCGCCAATCTCAATTTCTACTCGTGCTTTACGGTCTTCGTATACTGTCCAGTCCTAGAAAAATTTATTTTATGAACGTCTACCAGGAGTACAGAAGTGCAAAAGGGCATAAATTAAGTCGAACATTGCATTGTATGGTCTCCTGATGCGACAAGTTCTTGAAAAATACTGTAAGAATCATTTTAGAAACCTCTTTGTTATCAAAATCGCAGAAATTTAAGAGGACGGACCCAAATGAAACTATATTTCTACTCGCGATTTATGTTCTCCGGATACTGAAAGTTGTCGAAAAATTACTCGCATAATCCCACAGTTGACTTTATAAATAGTTGCACGTTTCAACCATATTTTAGTATTTCCTATAAGAGGATTTTCTGATTCCCTGGAATTAATATAAATATTAGTATCAGGAATGCAGAAATGCCAGTGCGCGTATGTAATGTTTGTTCTCATGATGCTGCAATTTCGTGGAAAGTTACTATGAAACTTTCAAGATGAACAACTATTGGTATCAGGAGTGCAGAAATGCAAGTTTAAGCGAAATATCTAATTGTGATTTATGTTCTTCTGAACTCTCAGGCTCCAAAAATTGATTTTTGAAACATACGGTATATTGCTATCAAGCGCGCAGAAATGCAGGATATGTAAATTCCCACTCGCGATTTATGTTCCTCGGATACTCCAGAATAGCACGAGAGCGTGAATTAAGTCTGTAATTTATGTTCCCCTGATGCATTACTTTCAAGCTCTTGAGATTAATTTTAAAAACAGTTATTGGCCGCAGGAGAGCAGAAATGTAACGAAGCTAAATTTCTGCTTCTCTACTATCAGGAGTGTAGATATGCAAGAAGGCGCAAATTGAGCCAAATATCTACTTGTCATGTATGTTCCCCTGATGCTGTAAGTTCTTGAAAAATGACCCACATAATCCGAAAGTCAACTTTATGAACAACTATTCTCCTGTTCTCCTTAAACTGTAAATTCTTCAAACATTGTTTCCGTGGCCCGAAAGGCAATCGAGAGCGTTGAAATACATGAACCGATAAAATGGACCAAACATTTCCTTGATGAGTTACTCAAAAGTTGATTTTAAAGACAAATATTAATAACAGGAGAACAAAACAGAGACAAATAAAGTCAAACCTCTACTCGTGTTTTATTTTCCCAGTAGGTATATTGTAAAATTTTTGAAAAATTTCTGCCCCGAATCAAAATTTTGAGTTCTTTTTATTAGTATCAGGAGCGCAGTCAAGGAGACGTAAATTAACCTAAATTTCCATTCGGGATTTATGTTCTCCAGTTACTACAAAAATGACAGTTTGGACAAATGTTAGTAATAGGAGTGCAGAACTGCAGAGAGCGTAAATTAAGGTAAATTTCTATTCCGTGATATTTTCCGAATACAAGTTCTCGAAATATTCCCAAAATTTACATTGTAAACAGCTATTAGTATTAGGAGTCCAGAAATACACGAGCGTTAAGCCTTGTGATTTATGTTCTCCGGACACTAAGCTATCAAGATTCATTTAAAAATGTTTATTGGTGTCAGGAGGGCAGACATTCAGAGAATTTAACCTATCTACTCGTGACTCATGTTCTTCTTTGAGCAATTACTCTGAATCTTCCAAGAATGATGTCAAACCATCGAAGAGGAGCGCAGAAAGGCAAAGACGAAGTTAAGCTCCTGACACTGCCAGTTTTTGAGAAATTACTCCCAAGATTGCTTTTGAAACAGTTTGTTGGTATCAGGAGCACAGAAAAACAAAGAGATTCACGATTTATGTTCTTCAGATACGGCAAGTTCTCGAAAAACTACTCCAATAATCCCAAACTTTATGGCCAACTATTAGTATACGGATTTCAGAAATGCAAGAGGGCCTAACGTCTTGAACACCGACTCTCAAGCTCCAAAGATTAATTTTAAAAACTTTTATTGGTATTGGTGAAACGCAATCTTTAATTAGGTCAAATATCTTGCAGTAACTTACTTTCTCGGTTTTCCTGATACGATAAGCCCTTGAAAACGATTTAAAGAATAATATTGGGTAGAGCAGAAGTTCAAAACAAGAGAAAATCAAGATTTATGTTTTCCTAATACTGATAGTACTTCTTGTTCAATTATTCTCGAAACCCCTACTACTTCTATGAGGAGCGGTAAAATACAAGAAGCAGTAAATTAATCCTAGTATCTCCTCGTAAATAACACTCTCCTGATACTCGAGGTTCTTGAAAAGTCAGAGGAGCGCTGATTACAAATACAATATCGCGTCTTGGTATGTGTGTCACTTCCGGTTTAGACGAAAATGGGATTAATTTTCGAAATTTAAATAGGACACCCTGTATTTTTTTGTCTATTTTGATACAAAACGACATTCTGAGTACACCACTTGCCACTTTTTGTTAGATGATCATTTTTTTTATTTTTTAAACACTTCAAATGGTCGATGGATAGTATTCAAATGTTCGTAGGAAACCTCTTTTTTAAGAAACAAATGAGCCTTAATGTTTCCATATCAAAAAATGGATTAAAAGTAAAAAAATTAGATTTTTTCAACTTTGAATCTGACAAGGAGTGACAAGTGGGGTGACATTGTACCCGAAATGTCATTTTGTGTCGAAATAAATAAAAAATATACAGGGTGTCTCATTTAAAAATCGAGAATTATGGCAATTTTCCGAGTATTCTTGATCGCCTTTACACATTTTTCCTTAACAGGCTTTAAAAATTGAGTCTCTGAGTATTGAGAATTTCCAAAAAGGCTTTTAGAACATTTACATAAGTCTTTAAAGCTCTTAAGAGTCACCTAGAATGTCGAAGCTAAGATTTGTACCATTGTATTTTGTAGGCAAATTTTGAGGTGCGCCATCTTGCGGTAGAAATTATAGGTATACGAAAAAAAAAAATTGTGAATAACGAAGAAACCTACCAGTCGTTTTGAAGGTTTAATGAGTGGCCGATTCATGCCGTTCATCTTATGGTACAAGCCGCATGCGTTGCAGAGGTAGTGCCCCGTTCCGTCCCTTCGCCATAAGGGCGTCGAAATCGCGCCGCAGTTGACGCACTCCCTCCCCTCGCTGAATTGAAATTCCATGCTATCTGAAAAAAAATTGAAATCGATGACGTCAGAAATTTAAAAATACTGCAAGTTGAATTATGGCCGTTAGATAAGCCGTTGCGGATCTAAAGGCATTCGGGGCGGTTATTTAAAGACTGCATTAGGGAATATGATAAGAGGCATCAGTGTAAATCACACTTCAAAGGCCGATTGCCAGACGCTGCGCGGAGGTTAGATTGGTCAAGTGGTGATTATTTTTAAGTGCTTACCATACGGCGACGTCCTCTGGAAGCCGCTGGCGTCGTACGCCCTCCAGGAGCTCATCATCATGTTCTGCGCGTAAAACTGACCCGCCGCCAGTCCGTGATGCGAGGACGCGCCCAGGGCGTGAGGCGACGGGCCGGTGACGTCGCCGTAACCGCCGGCCGCCGTATGCGCCCAGCTCGACTGGTGGGCCGGGGCGCCGAAGTGACCGCCGGCCGCCGAGGAGTACTGCGACATCGTTCTGCTGCCCGGCACGTAGACGGGGGACTGCTGCAGGTGGTGCTGGTGAAACGTCGTACCTCCATCGCCGTGATATCCGCCGCTTCCTCCCGTACCAGAATGGAACATATTCAATATTGATACCCTCGCATCTGGAAATGAAAAAAAAAGAATTCGTCACCACCCAATAAATAATCGGAAATAGTTGTATTTTTAAACGGCAGTTAGGGGTTGCTGATTTATGACGTCGTAACCGAATAGGTACACGGGCGATGTCGCTTCGCCTTATTTATAACTGCGCCGAGTTTAATTTCGACTTACGGAAGACGGAACACGCGTCTTTAGTGTACGCAATTCACATTATGTTAATGATGACTCTACCGATGACAAATGGTACATGCGTTCCGATAGGATATACAGGCTGTCCTGAAATTATGGACATATATTGACAGCGGCGGATTATCCCAATTGTTTTCTCTTCCCTTTTCACGCCTCATTCAAATCGTTTTTACTTCCTCTAAACTCTACACCTATTTCAAGCCTTCTAGATGCCCACCTTCTTCGAGCCTTCCCCGCGCGCTTCCCTAGAGGATTCTTGATAACTCTTTCAAGCCCCCTTCACGCCCCTTTTGAATCTTCTTTACACCCCCATCACTATCTTCACTCTTCCTTTGGGCCTTCTTCATTCCTTTTTCGAGCTATCTTCACATCTTCTTCGAGTATTCTACACTCTTCCGTTGGCTTTTTCTGTAGGCCTCCTTTACATCTCTCCGGACCATTTTCGCGCCTTTTTGGCACGTTTCCTGATGTCTTACGCTTCCTTGGAGTCCTTCGAGTCTCTGCAACGGTTTTCTTTGAGCTTCCTTCGAACTTTCCTCACGTCTTCTTCGGAATTTTTTCACTTCTTCTTGGCGCCTCTTTTGAGTCTTCTGCACGTTTTCCTACAGACCTCCTACGCATCGTTTTGGCAGCTTCTTGGAGATTGTTCGACGCCTCTTTCATACTTTCCTTTCCCCGCATCTCCTTTGAGCATTATCTCTTGACGTTTCCTGGGAATTTCTTCGAACCTTCTTACTTCAGCGTCCGCAAATTTTTCGCAGGGCTTAAAGAAGCTCCCAAAAATCTACAAGATTCTCCTAATGTAAGATTTTTTGTGTCTTTAAAAACCTTCAAAAGACCTTGAAGCTTGAACAATTTCTTTGCGCCCCCATCAAAAGCCCTCTGGAAGCTTTGAGGGTCTTTTCTATCAAGAACCAAGTCGCGAAAAATAATAATTCTGAAGTATTAATTAATCCCCAAGGCTTTCCCGTACTTTTGAGAGGTTTATGCGGCCGTCGCACGCTTTTAAGAACCACTAAGAGTCCTTGAGAGTGTCAAAAAAATTGAAACGTTTCAAAAGACTCCAAGAGTAGCCTTTATTTGGCCTTTAAGGCGTTTAAAAACCATTAACCCGAAGCGCCCTCTAAGAATGCTCCAGAAATTAGACCCCCGAGTTCTTCAATTGCCGATCTTTTAAAGGGACTTTAGGACCTTCATGAAGCGTTTATGCGAGACTAAGATTTTATTAAGGGCCCATTTAAGTACTAAAATCAAAGTGGTTTTCGTGGCCTTTATATGAACCCTTTAGAACCTTGCGAGACTCTTTAAAGTGATCTTTAAAAGTATTTACTATTCGAATCATAAAGAGCTTTTACCATATTCGAATATGGAAAGCCTCTAAGACAAGATACAAGGTTTATGATCTAAGTGTCTTTGAAAAAAGTGTCGCTGAACCTTTACACATCTCTTAAGGGTCGCTAACAACTTCCAAAAGCTTCAAGAAGCCCCCAAAAATCAATAAACATCCCCCAAAGGCGTTTTGAGTCTTCAGTAAAAATTTCAAAATCTTTGAGAAGAGTTTCCATGAGTCTCCAAGAAAGAAGTCTTCTCCCTCAAGGACCAATCAATAGCAAACTGTACTTCTGAAACAAATTCTTGTCGATCTTTGATATAATGACAAAAACAAAATATTTAAAGGTCTTCGAAGCTTTTTCTTTTGGTTTATAACAATATTTAAGAACCTTTATGAGTCAAGAATTTCGCTCCACAACCCTTTAGTGATCTTTAAAATTTCATTTTGAGAGTGTCCGTAAGAGCTTTTAATAGTCTGAACCTTGAAGAGCCTTTAAGAAGTCTCGAAGCGATCTTTAAAAGTCTACATAAGAGATCCCAAGATTTCTTTTGTTCTAGAGGCTTTACAGTCTCAAATTTTTCGAAGGGCTTAAAGAAGCTCCCAAAAATCTATAAGAATCTCCTAATCTAAAGTTTTTGTGTCTTTAAAAACCTTCAAAAAACCTTAAGAAGCTTGAAGAATTTCTTTGCCCCTTCAACACACCTCAAAAGTCTTCTGGAAGCTTTGAGGGTCTTTTCTATCAAGAACCAAGTCGCGAAAAATTTTAATTCTGAAGTATTCATTAATCCTCAAGGCTTTCAAGAGGTCTATGAGGCCTTCACGCGCTTTTAAGAACTACCGAGAGTCCTTGAGAGTGTAAAAAAATTGTCACGTTTCAAAAGACTGCAAGAGTAGCCTTTATTTGGCCTTTAGAGCGTTTAAAAACCACTAACACGAAGCGCCCTCTAAAAATGCTCCAGAAATTAGACTCCTGAGTTCTTCAATTGACGATCTTTAAGAATTTTAAAGGGACTTTAGGACCTTCATGAATGCGAGACCAAGATTTTATTAAGGGTCCCTTTAAGTACTAAAATCAAAGTGGTTTTGGTGGTCTTTATATGAACCCTTTAGAACCTTGCGAGACTCTTTACAGTGATCTTTAAAAGTATTTACTATCCGAATCATAAAGAGCTTTTACCATATTCAAGGTTTATAGATCTCTAAGTGTCCTTGAAAAAAGTGTCGCTGATTTTCAGGAACCTTTACGACCCTTTTAAGGGTCGCTAACAATTTCCAAAAGCTTCAAGAAGCCCCCAAAAATCAATAAAAATCCCCCAAAGGCATTTTCAGTCTTCAGTAAACATTTCAAAATCTTTGCGAAGAGTTTCCATGAGTCTCCAAGAAAGAAGTCTTCTCCTTCAAGGACCAAGCAATAGCAAACTGTAATTCTGAAACAAATTCTTGTCGATCTTTGATATAATGACAAAAACAAAATATTTAAAGGTCTTCAAAACTTTTTCTTTTGGTTTATAACAATATTTAAGAGCCTTCATGAGTCAAGAATTTTGCTCCACAACCCTTTAGTGATCTTTAAAACTTCAAGCAGGCTTTTGAGGGTCCGTAACAGCTTTTAATAGTCTGAACCTTGAAGAGCATTTAAGAAGTCTCTAAGCGACCTTTAAAAGTCTATATAAGAGATCCCAAGACTTCTTTTGTTCTAGAGTCTCAAAGAGTCCGCAACAGTTCTCCCGAAGATTTAGTTACAAGGAGCTTTAAGAGCCTTTGAAGGTATTTATTGATATTTGAGAGTATTACTTACTAGTCCTCAAGTGACCTTAAAGGCCTTGAGGGAGTTTAAGACCTTTAGAAGCTCTTAGAACTTTTAAAGACATTCGGATCTATCGGTTGTTTAGGGTTTTATTTGAGACCTTCAGAATCAAAAATGCCTGTGAGCGAACCACGAACTTCATTTGTTATTACTTGATTAGTACAGAGTGTAAAAAGTGCCTAAAAAAATTGACAATAAAGGTCACAGTGCGGTACAGGACAATAACCCCCGACCAAAATCAGCCCCTCCCCATGAATCCCGAGAGGCAATAACCCCCGGAGGACGCAGTAACCCCCCTGTGGTATTTTCTACAGTTTGATCATTACTTCCATGTAGATTCTTAAGGAATTCAAAAGTAGGCTGACCCCCACTAGGTTAATTGTAGGTTTAGGTTATTTTTCGTCATTTTCCTAGAGTGCGTAGGTATCAAACTGCCCGGGGGTTTTTGTCCTAAACGATCGAGGGAGTTGAATGTTTGTATGTGGAGTGGTTGCTGAGAATGGGGATGATGGGACTTTAAAATAAATTGACGGTGATCTGACTAGACGTTAGGGAAACAATAAATTTTAGGGAAACTTGTGTGATCCTAGAAGGAATTAAGGAGATGGCGAAGAAAAACTTGTGGGAAAGTTTAAAAGGCATTCGAAGGTGGCTTATGAGGAGATTGAGGGAAGCTTAAGGGAAATTGAGGGGAATTGACTTCAAAGAAACTGATAGGGGAACGCGGAAACTTGAGGAAAGAAATTTAGGCAAAGAATTTGTTGATAGGTTGAGGGTAAATTTGGATAGGGCGAAGAACGAAGAATTTCATGGAGAGGAACATGAAGGGAATTTGAGAAGGAGAGGGGGGGGGGCAAAATTTGTTTTTTTTACCATACACTATGCACTCATCTCTAAAGTGGGGTCATATTGAACAACTGTGAACATATTTCTAGTGGAAAACTTATTTTAATACCTTCATTTTGATATCACCCATGGTGTTTCTTAAATTAAAATTCATATTTTTAAAGTAGTGGTATACTTTTTGAATCGCCCTGTATACAAGCCGATTCAAATTCGAGGGCCACCATGGGGATCTCGGGAACTGTAAGAGATGGGTAGTTTAAATTTAGCAACGTTGCGTATTTTGAAGCTTAACAAAATGCAGTTTTGAAACTGAAAAAATTCCGACTATTTTCGAAAATATCCTGAAAAAAAAATTTTTGAAAAATCAATTTTATTTTTTACTGAAGTTATTTTAAAAAAAATTTCAAAACACATTATTATGGGCATTGCTTTCCTCTACAAGATGCTAGTTTTAAATATTAAATCCGCTTCAATTATTTCAAAATTGTCTTCTAAACTGGTCACACTTTTAGAATGTGTTAATAATACGTAATTAGAAAAAGACTGGAAAAGGGAGCACTAATTTTAATCAGGGTGGTAAGTAGGGGATTGCTTGCGCTGATTTTTTCGCTGATAAAAGTACCTATGGATCTACCTTATTTAATTTTTATGCTGTTTCTTCTTAAAAAAAGAAGAAAGGTTTTTTTAAATTCTTTAAAAAATATTCTACAAGTTTTTCTCGAAAAATGGGTAATTTTGCCGTTACCTTACTGTGAAATTCTCTAATTTAGCGTTTGGCGAACAAGGGCTAACCTTTAACAAGCCACAGCCATTTTTTTGGTTTTTTTAAAAAGTACGATGTTGTTCTTAACAGTTTTTTTTTAAATAAAATGCATACTTTTTCCTGATCTTTTCTATGAAAAACTTTCGGTCGCGAATAACCAAAAAAAAAATGTATAGGACACTTTTTGCTTAGAATTAATTTTTCTATCAATTCGTATGTTAAAATTACAATAAAAAATTTCCACCCCCAAGATAGGGTATAGAAACCAACCCCAGGGTGGAAGCGATATAGATTTTGATCATACCTAAGTTAATCGATTCATTTAAAAAAAATTGCCAGGGAAAAACCTTCATTTCCTGGATTATAAGTCCATTCACTCTACAGGGTGTTTTTTTGGGAGCTTAAGTTTCTGGGAAAGTGAAATAGGTAGGTTTTTGAAAATTTGTACTTAGAAGTTACTTCGAAGGCCGAATCGATGTAAAATATTTTCAAAATGGACGCACTTCCGGAAATACCGGAAGTGGCTAGTAACTTCGTTATTTTAAATGGCAACCCCTATTTTTTATTGTATTTTTGGTTTCTACGTGAAATTTCAGTTCTTTTGATACCCACATCTATCATTTATGGTTTTTAAGTTATTTTGACTTTAAGAAGAAAAATGGCGGATGCAGACGGTATCATGATAATGGTAAACCATTTTTACCAGTGCATACAGCAAGAAAGGGCTTTCTTTTAGTGTATTTAAAAAAAAGTTTAAAAATCGTTAAAGAAATCTTAATTTTTTTAGATTTCCAGAAAATGAAGTGAACTTTTAATTAAGATTGTGTTTTGTGTGAAATTTAGGGCTTCTTCCGCAAATTTTTTGGGTAATATTGTTGTTGAACAGTCGGAATATGTTGCTATTTCAACAAGATGGTGCTCCTGCACATGATACAGGCATTATTTTCGAGTTTTTACGTTTTTCCAGAGAATCGAATCGGAAACCTAGGGCCGGTTGTGGACTAAAAGAAAGCCCAATTCTTCCTCTTTGCGCTGGTAAACATGGGTTACCGGAAGTGTGGCCATTTTGAAAATATGATTCGGCCTTCAGAGTACAAATTTTCGAAAACCAACCTATTTCACTTTCCCAGAAACGTTTAACTAAAGCTTCCAAAAAACACCCTGTATATTAGCGCACACAAAATGAGAGATTAATCATCTGGTTTTACTGGAGGTCAAGATTCAAAGACGCTCCCAATTTAGAAATAATTAATAAAGACCGTAACGTCACGTTAACGGGGGTTGTTTTGGCACACCCTCAAACTAAACGCGCAATAATTCACTTTTAAATAACAACATATAAATATTTTGCTTTTGTAAAACGAGAGTGCCCGCCGTAATTATTCGTGATGAAGGGTGCGTTAAGAAATTCCGCCACTAAATTTAGGCGCTGCTGGCCTACGAGGAATGTATTGGTTCGCATTACTCCTTCGTTGACAAACGGAACTACGGAAAACTAATGTAGACGTTTCCCGACGTGTCGTCGTCGGTATTTGAAAATCATCCTCGACGCGCAATAATTGCTCGCAAGATAATTTTACGTGTAGCTAAATGCGCGCTTCTAGTTCCCGATAGCTTATCGAAAATTATCCAGTAGGCCTTTCTAGTGACACTAATTATTGCGATAGTGCTATCGGCGGCATTTCCGCGATATGCCACTTAAAAAGAGTCTCGTCTTTGATACGTCAATTTTAAAACAACGGTTCGCTCCGCGTTTGTAAAAAGGAAAGGAGAGGTTTCGTAGGCGAATTTGAGACCGCAAGCTGCACGCATTAGGAAGGACCACATGTCTAAAGTAACGAGTGCGTCAGCTAATGAACCGTAGATAAGATATGCCAAATTTACCTGCCGTTTTTGGGGTGCGTTCCTACGGTCGGAATCTGATCACCAAGACCATCTCCATCAGTATTATACTTTTCTTTTGCGTTTCATAGCATTCTGATGTCCAATGCAATCACACACGTCGTATCGCCACCGGTGTCAAGTTTCCCCCCCCCCCACTTTTTGAATTTTCAAAATATTTTCATTGCAATTGTTTGTTTGTCGTTTCTTGGCGTTTTTTAGTTTCATTTTCACGTTTGTTGGTTGATCGATATTTAATTATTCAAAATTCAAAAATTTGGACGTATAGTTAACCCCCCACTTTTGGAATTTTCAAAATATTTTCATTGCAATCATTTGTTTGTCGTTTCTTGGCGTTTTTTAGTTTCATTTTCACGTTTGTTGGTTGATCGTTATTTAATTATTCAAAATTCAAAAATCTTGGCGTTTTTTAGTTTCATTTTCACGTTTGTTGGTTGATCGTTATTTAATTATTCAAAATTCAAAAATTTGGGCGTATAGTTAACCCCCCATTTTTTGAATTTTCAAAATATTTTTATTGCAGTCGTTTGTTGGTCGTTTCTTGGCGTTTGTTAGTGTTTCATTTTCACGTTTGTTGGTTGATCGTTATTTAATTATTCAAATTTCAAATTTGAGCGTATAGTAACCCCCCCCCCCCAGCTGCAATATTTCATTTTTTTTAGTTGTAATCATTTGTTGGTCGTTTGTTGGTGGACTAACACCCACCCAGCTAGGTGAAAAACAATCAAACTTAGAATTTTACAATCTCTCCTCGTAGGTACATATTCGGCATGTTCTAGAAGAAAAATCCTAATATTGACTTAACATTTCTCAATTTGAGACTTAGTGGTCTCGATCAAATTCTAAAAGTCAACCACACAAATTTTCATTAACACCTGACATAATTCGTGGGCACGAAATAAAAATCTGACATGAGAAACTCTATCCGGGTAGCACAATGGGTTCGAATAAACACAATTAATTGATTGACAAACAACACGCTAATTTATCCCGAAAAATAAAATACGAAATCTTAAAATTACTTACAATTTTTTTCTTAACAATCCAAAATATTTATAGAAATATACAGGGTGTTCATTATGTCTGGAGTATAGTAAATATCGAATGTATACAACATTTGTCTATATAAAAATTGTTTAACATTTTATTTCCCTTAATAAGGCAGCATTCAATTGTTTAAACAAATGAACAATGAAAAACAGTTGAATTTTTTAAATAGCAATGCACACTTTGATTATGCTCATTTGATAGAGATTTTGTTTCTCTTTTCGATGATATAACATGTTAGTGTCCTTATTCAAGAAACAAAATGTATTATAATTAGATCACTAACATTAATCCAGACATCCTACATCGAAATAAAACAAATGAACGGACACGTTTCTTTAACTTTGAAGGAAAAACGAAATTAGCAGTAATTCGCAATGAATGTTTAAAATGTTTGCCTAAACTGCAAGGCGTAACAACTTTCATATAGAAAACTGTTGTAGACATTTGATTTACCGAGATATATACTATATTCCAAACATAAGGGGCACCCTGTATATATTTAAAATATAATATATAAAAATATATATTTAAAAGGAGTTTGTACTTTAAACACGACGTGAAGGTACGGGGTACCTGTACATATCTGCCTTGATGAGAGCGAAAAGAGACATGCTATTGAATATGAGCCGGATCAAAAGTCTGGTTGCCGAATACGAGCCGAGTGGCAAAAAATTCCCCCACTGAAAATCGTACGCGATTCTTCGTACCTTGTTCTTGAATTAACGTCACGTTCGTGCTTTTATACACCGATTTGTACGGACGATCCGTGGCATTTAATTTTTTTGAGAACATTAACCATTTCTGTCGGAATGTCGAAAAAAGCCCTCAAGCGGTGATATGTGAAACTAACAAAACTTTAAATATTATAATATTTGCAGCTGAAGAATAGCTCTTTTGAACTAACCCTAGTTTGTTTAAAGCGGGTCAGCCGTTTCGAAGATACAGGGTGTTATTTTACCCCCCACCACTTCACTTTTAGAGATACAGAAAAATTTGTCAAACAAAAAAGGTTCAGATTATCGTCGACTTCAAAGACCGGGCATTTTTTGTTAGGTTAATATAGCGGAATTCACAGAAACATCACTTTTTTAGATTCTAGATTGCAGTTACGCTCCCTAGCGGCCATTTCAGGAACTTAAAGATATCTTTCAGGTTTTTCTCGTGGCTGTTTTAGTAATAACTTTTTTTACAAGCCTCTACAAGGGACAGGTTCCCAGATACAGTACCTGGCATTCTTATTTGACCACCCTGTACAGTTTTACAGATAAAAATGATAAAATGAGGTTATACAAAAGACTTACTTACGAGTAAAAATTAAGAAGAAAGAAAAATATCAAATGTCCTAGCTAAATAGAAACAATAATTACCGATTGTACAAGTTTCTATCGGAGAAAATGTGCGAAATGGAAAACACATGTAACTTTAAAATGAACGTTAATCGAATTTATTTATTTATCTAAACAATAGTTAACAAAATACCTTCATGATAATTAACAGGACTTTTGCATTTATATAATCTGCGTAAAAGTATAATTTTCTGATTACTAAACTTTAAACCGGAATAGTTTACTGTAAGTTTTTTAGTAGTTAACTAACATCCATTTCCGATTTTAGGCGCCACGATGGCACAGTTATGTTGCATACAGAACACTTTACAATAATTACCTCCTCGACAACTGTCCCTTTCAAAGCCCTGAAGACGTCTTAAAATAGTTCAGTTTTTAGATCAAAAAACGTCTGATACTTACAAAAGATTGGAGGTTCTTTAATGTCCACTACTAAAAAGGGTTGATCATAAAGGCGTGGCGCACCAATATTGCATTTTGTTAATGGAACACCCTGTATATTACTCGATATTTCAATTCTTAGTACCCAAATGCAATCGTTCCCGAGTTAAAATAAATAAAAGTTGTTTAACATTTTATTTCCCTTAATAAGGCAGCAGTCAGTTGTTTTTATTTCAGAAAACAAATGAGTAACGAAAAACAATTGAATTTTTTTAAATGGCAGTGCACCTTTTCAATACAATATTTGCATATTTGTATAACAAAGGTGATATTTCTTAAAAACTGCTAATAGGATCAAAGTGACATTTATACCTTAAAAAGAGGACAAATAGGCCTTTCCAAAACAATTTTGACATTTTCTTGCACTTCCGTTATTAGGGCACAAGGACAAAACTCATTATAGGTCCTCTTGTTCCAATCCAGGCATTTGGAAATTCTTGAATAGTTGGGTCCGTTAACTTGGCCCCCCCACTGAGAGATTTCATAGTCTTATTATTTTGAAATGAATGCGCTCGTTATGCGCTCATATGCGCCACCGATAATAACTCTTGCGCCATTATCGTTTTTAGAAATCCGAAAAAACATTTGGGGGGGCCAAGTAAACGTAGCCCCCCCCCCAGTACGTATTTTGTCCCTTATAACTAGGTCACCTGATACATTTGGTTATGCGCTCAATTGCGCCACTTGAATTAAAGCTAGCGCCATTACGGTTAAGCCGTGACAAATTTTCAAAAAGCGGGGGGGCCAACTTAACGTTTTTAAAAGTTACTTTTTTTAACATCTTTTCATACGAAATTGTACTCTCAGGTATGCGCTGAAATGCGCCGTAAAAAGATATCTTTGCGCCATTATTGTTTTTTGGTTATCCTTAAATATATTTGGGGGGGGGGGCAAGTGAACGGAATCCCCCATAACGCATTTTGCTACCGGTATTTGTGCCACTTGATACATCTGGTTATGAGCTCAATTGCGCCACTTGAATTAAAGCTAGCGCCATTGTCATAAAAAAATTTTAAAAAGTGGAGGGTCTAACTTAGCGTTTTCAAAAGTTATTTCCGGAAGTGCGTCCATTTTGAAAATATTTTACATCGATTCGGCCTTCGGAGTAACTCCTAAATACAAATTTTTAAAAACCTACCTATTTTACTTTCCCAGAATCGTTTAACTAAAGCTCCCAAAAAAACACCCTGTATAGTGTTTCTGAAACACTATAATGGCGCCAAGATTTTTGTTTACGGCGCATTTTAGCGCATGATGAAAGGTACGATGTAGTAAAAAAAACATGTTAAAAAACGTAACTTTTGAAAACGTTAAGTTAGCCTCCCCCCTCTTTAAAATTTTTTTATGGCTTAACCGTAATGGCGCTAGCTTTAATTCAAGTGGCGCAATTGAGCTCATAACCAAATGTATCAGGTGACCTAGTTACAAGGGACAAAATACGTACGGGGGGGGCTACGTTCACTTGCCCCCCCCCCCAATGTTTTTTCGGATTTCTAAAAAACGATAATGGCGCAAGAGTTATTATCGGTGGCGCATATGAGCGCATAACGGGCGCATTCATTTCAAAATAATACGACTATGAAATCTCTCAGTGGGGGGGCCAAGTTAACGGACCCTGAATAGTTTGTTACATTACATCTATTGAACTGTGCGCAGATGCACCATTTTGTTGAAATATAATTCCGGGCCGATTTGCACATTTACACAACAAATAATAATCTAAATTATCAATTCAATAAACTTTTTCACGCATTTATAACAATAAACTAATGCAAATGTCAAATTTTGTTTCCATAGCCAGCTTTAATCTCCAATAAAATTATTTTAACATTTTCTTTAATATCACGAATTCTATTAAGTTTAGAAGGTACCTACAACTTATGAAACTTAAAAAAAATTATTCCCTACCATGCAGTACAAAAATATACAGGGCGTACCATTAAAAAAAGTACCTATATCTCTGAAAATTAAAATATTTTCTTTCTGATTTACATTAATTTAAGCTCAATAGAAACAATAAACATTTTCTTAGAAAGATTTTTTTGTACGCGTTCCCTAGTTCCGTTTACACCCTGTATATGTATGTTAATTCCCCGTAGGTATGTGATGGTTTTGTCCGTCTGTCTATTCCCCGTCTAACTCGAGAACTAAAAGAGACAGCGATGCCAATCGTTCAAGGATCAGTGCAATTGAATATGAGCCTGATCAAAAGTCTGGTTTCCGAGTACGAGCTGAGTTATAAGTATAAATTACCTAATCATCACTTCTAGAAACAAAGGAGGGGTTTTAAAGCAGGTTTATAAACCACGCATGTGATTTGACAACAAATTTTGTTTACCCAATCCTCCTATGGGAAATCTGCCAGCTGGAGATTATCGTGGTGGACCGCCGGATAATTAAAATTTAATTAACCTCGTATTTACCTATAGGTATAACGTGGTTTCTTCCTGTTTAGGTATGGACACTAATTATTGAACGCGTTTTAGGTAACCCAAAATTTGAACTTTGGAAAGCAAAATCGCCCCAAGGGACGCCTTGTGAAAGAAGTTGTATGAAAGTTAAACAGCCGAGATAAAAATCTGACTTAATTATGCTGCTCGACAACGTACTTATAAGTACGTATCAAAATCAGTTTCTCAGCCTCAAGTTAAAGAACCCATCACTCTTAATTAGCCACTTAATTTCATAATCAAATTAGACCGAAAGAGGAGCGACTCCCCCGTGACGCGCGCAATAAAAATTGGTTGTTTCGGATCAATTAAGACGATTATGTTAATTGGAAGAAGGACGGATTTGATCGCAATCACAGCCATTGCAAGATGATAGGGTTTCGCTCCGCCTCGCGACGACTTTACTTTACGCTGGACACATCCTCGTTTCCTTTTTTAATAAATGACCAACCGATTCGAATTTTAAAAAGTTGTACGGTCCGGTCGACTATCGACAAACGCACTTAACATTCCCCATAAACTAAAAGCAATGAAGATTAAAAGAACGGTCCTCGAACAATAATTAAAGGGGGTGAGTCGTCGGAAGGTAACCGGCATAATTAGTCATTGCTGCCATTATCGCATAGAAGAAAGTTATCGTTATCACCCACTTGTATGTACAACATGATGGTCTAATCGTAGAGTGATAAGGATAACGGTCCCGATAAGTCATTTGTGTTTTGTTATCAGTTTAGAAACGCGCCCATTTAGAACAGTGAATATGTAAATTTGTTTCACAATATTCTAACGATTTTAACAATTTTTTGAAAAAATATGGCGTTTTTGGTAACTGGAATTGGGTAACTTTCAAATGGCCCTAGTCCAATGTCATTCCTTTTCGTCTAATGTGCGCCCATTCTTCTTTTAATCAAAATTATTTTTACGGGAACACCTGTTTTACTGATGCGTAGTGGTGCTTGGTTGTTTTGCGGATCGCTCTACAAAGGCCCGTAATGGATGTGCAATTAGCCATCGGCCGGCACAAGGCAAAAGTTGCGTTGTAAGCAAGCACTAAAATTTGCGCCTCTGTCCGCCCGAAAAAATTCAAATTACGTGCGTGTTCGTTATACAGGGTGGCAACTTTTTTTCTCGAGATTTCTCTCTTATTTTCGGTGATAATTATTTCAAACTTGATACATCAATTATTTTTTAGAATCTATATAATTAATTAAATTAAATTAAAGTATCAAAAATAGTTGGTCGCGGTATACAGGGCGTTACGTTTTCTTAACCATCCTGTATAACGAAAACACGGCCTTAAGATCATGCATTCTTTTGTTATCTTGACGAATACTATCACCCCCTGAAATATCTGCATGACATTAATCAACACCCTGTATATTTATTACTAGCAAATCAGGTGAACTTCGTACCGCCAATCAGTCAATGTCCTCCTATTCCATTCCAATTCAGCGTGTGTGTTAAAACAGAAATTATATACAGGGTGGTTCATAATATATGCGCAGGACTTCAGGATGTAATAGCTTGAAACTTGAAACTTTGGCGTCGCCGTCTCTCCTAGGATTTAGTCAACTGTTGTGAGGATGCGTCCCTACCAGGGACGTTTCTCCACTACTTTGTTGCCATCGCGCTGGGCCGCGACATATGTCAAACAATGTGGTGGATTCGTCCAAAAGTAGAAAAAAAGTATCTATTTACATACCCTCTAAAATGCAAAATTTTCAAGATACAGGGTGTTGAAATTGAAAAAAAACTTCGTTTTTTGCGAACTATGTATGATTTGTTATTTTTTTTTAATTTTGAAATTATGAAGTTACCGTTTGGTTTTGTTACTTGTTCTAATGTTTAAATAAATCTTGTTTAATTAGTAAAAAAAAATTTTATTAAAACCAATTGATGTTTTTCAACATAAAAGTTGATTTTTACCTGAAAACTGTCAACTTTAGAGCTTATGACCAAGAAAACCTTTTTTGGCGCTTCAAATAGGTGAAACCGTACTTTTTCCAGTGGCGTCGAAGTTGGGGAGAAAAACACCCACCGCCCCTTCAAAATCCTCACCAATTGTGAACTTAAAAAATTTCTTGTCGCATAAAACATACCTAATTATGAGCAGAAAATTCTTACAAATACTGTTTTTTGTACGATAAACAATTCCGAAGATATTCGCAAAAATCGAATTTTTTTTTCAATTGCAACACCCTGTAACTCGAAAATTTTGCATTTTAGAGGGTAGGTTAATAGAAATTTTTGGACGGGCTAGCACATCCTGAAGTCCTGCGCATGTATTATGAAACACCCTGTATAACCTTAGGAGCGGCATGAATATAAACGCTAATCCGTTATTGAAATTCCTTCATTTTACGAACTATAGGAAAGAAGTATAAAAATGTGCTCTTGTAGGGCTCACCAGGGACCATTAAGTATTGTTCAAAAATGCATTAGACCCTTCCCAGTACTTTCAAAGCCCATTTCAAAAGAGTGCGTATAGCCAGTTACGACCTAAAACTCTTTTAAAGATATTAACACCTTTTTTTTAACATTGTATTTTACATATATTTACAATGAACATATTCGCAACAACCTACGATGCTTTGAAATAAACGTAGAAGACTTTGGAAAGGTCCTAGCGCTTTGGAATATGTAGAACGCTCTGAAAAAGACACCGGGGCGGACCCCGACCGTATTTCGAGAAACGCTAAATATTCTGGAAAGACTTTCTGAGCATCTCTTTAAAGAGAAAAGATTATGTCATTTCATTTATTCATTTATTTATTTTTATTCAATTCCTTCGACAAATAGACAAATAAATAAATGAATAAATATAAGAAAATATTTTTTTCCGGTCCATCTGAGACAATTTTTTGTTCGAGCCCAAAAAAAGGCAGTGTATAACCTTCCGTTTTTACCAAAAATCGACTGCACCAAAATTTCTCGGGAAAAAACTTTTTCTTATTAATTTTGGTGCGTAGAATCCAAAACGATTCGTACTTTTTCGATTAGACGTCTCAATCAAAAGTAATGGGCAAAAAACCAATTTCGACAAAAAATTCAAAGGGCTGTAACTTTTGATCTAGTAGCCCGATCTTGGAACTGTTTGAAATTATAGATTCTACAGGCCACATTCTATAAGAAAATATTTTTTTCCGGTCGATCTGAGACAATTTTTTTTTCGGGTATCAAAAAAAGGCAGTGTATAACCTTCCTTTTTTACCAAAAATCGACTGCACCAAAATTTCTCGAGAAAAAACTTTTTCTTATTAAGTTTGGTAAAAGTAGACAAAAAACCATACACGTAAATCCCTATGTCTACTTCTTAATGAATATCACTGTATATGGTGATCATCAGCTTTTCCCTCAGCTTCTCCCTCTTGGTCAGCCTGGCGCCGTGTTTGAGGCAGAGATCTTAGTCGTCATCACCTGTGCACAGGAGAACCTCCGTAGAGATTACCGTAATAAGTATATACAGGGTGGCCCAACGAAAACGAATCAGACTAACTTGTAAGGAAATAGTTTTTTAAACAAACACAAAAGTACGTCGATTTGGGTTGCTGGAAGGGGGACATTTTTTACTTTAAAATTTACACCCCTGCTGTCAACCCCCTAAGCAGGGTTGCCACCCCTTCAGTAATTTTAAATTTAACGTTGGATAGAATGACACATCATTGGAACGAGCTCTTAATTTCCTACACGTCTAGGAACTAGGATAATTTCCGGTTTCAATTTAAACAATGTTAATCGTGCACTCATGAACAACGCGAGACTGCTCGTCTAAAATTCCGAGTCCGAAAGAGACCTAGATTTATATTATTAAATTATTTATTTGTAGGCACAATTTATGATTGAGTTTAATGCGAGTTTCCCTTTTTTTATCGGTCCATCGCCTAACAGAAGGAATAATTAATTCGTACACTCGACTTGCACATGGTACATGAAACGTCTAAAAATTTATGCTTTCCATTTATTTTTAAGTAAAGTGGCAACGAACAGATGCCAAAAAAGCATATGCGCGTTAATTTAAGGGATGCGCCCGGATCATTAATTATTTGGCGATTTTTATTCCACAGTTCTTCCCGTATTTTAATTCAAAGTGATTTATTAGCGTTCAAGTGTAGGTGCGCTCGTAAATTTCTTTCGAGAGACGTTCGAAAAAAAGAAGGTAGAAAGAAAGTGGCGGCGGGCGACTGCCGTAATGGAAAACCATTGTTAATATCAATAATTGGGTCTAGACGGCAGATGTCCTTGTTTTTAACCCTTGTTGCGCCCCTCCACTTATAGTGCTTTACATCTTTATCAGAACGCCATTAGGATAAAATGCATGTCCGAAATGTTGTTCGAAGATTACCAGTCGCGTTTATTTTATTTCGACCGGAGCATTCGCGTTAATTAAAATTTAGCGCAACTCTTATTTCCGTCACCACTACTAATGTTATGTCATCTGTCAAACGTGACACTTCATTACGTCATTTGCTGAAGAACACCAAGTATTCTTTTATCATTCTCTTCGATTTTTTTTATTCCTCTGTATACCTAGTTCTTATTTACTTATCATACTTCCAACCTTTTACTTGTATTTTGGCTAATTTTTATTCCGCTATTATATTTATTATATACTTTTATTGCTGCTATAACACACATTTTATTTTATGTGATACAGGTAATAATTTGTGTTGGCGGTGGATTTTTCTCGTGAATATTTTTACACCCAATTTAGACAGTAGTCTTGTGAGAGAACTATGTGTGAGTAATAACAATATATCTACTTCAGAAGATCCAATATTAATCACCATACAATATCGCAAACTTTGTCCGTTGAACCAAATTCTCACCAACCGAACACCCTGTATAAGGAAACCTAGATTGCCTTCATTACCTAAAATTGTCGTTGTTCTTGTCTAACATTTTTACAATTTTCTTTAGTTCTTTAGTTTTCCAGATTCAGACACGCATACCTACTTCTTTTTCGATAACATTTGTTTTGTTAAACCAAAGCCAACTGAAAATGAAAATAATAGCCTCATTTCACTTTCTACACCATTCACTTTCGGCATGGAGGTGTAGCACAAACCGAAGAAGTTAGCCTCTTGAAAGTTCTCACACGTTCTTAAAAATTGTGAAAGATTCCTTAAATAGTTTTTTTTAAAGACTGATAAAAAATTCTGGGACTTCTGGAGGGTACCATTTTCTGTTTAAAAAATCACCCTTACCTATACGGGGTGTTCCTAAATAGAATCCAAATGCGGAAAGGGCTAATTCTTTGGCTTATTTTGTGATTAAAAGTTCATATACTTAATCATAATGGTAAAGGGCCTTACAACATCGGTTATGTAAATGGTAGTGGGAGTTTACGGGGTGTTGTTTTTTCAGGGGTCATGTTCCACTTTCTACCCACGACCTTTTTTTCTGTGCGCCACTGGTAGATTGTAAAGTAAGAATTTATGATTTGTTTGGAAACTTTTTGGCTTCTTGTAATTTTTTCGTATTTGCGACCATTATCTAGAAAAAAATCAATTTTCGAATCTAATTAAAATTTGAAACTTTTGAAAATGGGAGGGGGGGTGGGTGAACACACGTTTTACTTTTCGCGGTATTACTCTGGGCCCAAAATAAAATCCGTATATTTCACAGTTTTTAAGCAGTAGGCCATGGATTTATGAAGATTCTGTTTTGTTTATTGTATCCATGGTAATATAAATCTAGGTCTCTTTCGGACTCGGAATTTTAGACGAGCAGCCTCGCGTTGTTCATGAGTGCACATTGTTTAAATTAGAAGCGGGAATTATCCCGATTTTTGCAACTTAGAAAAAATGATTGATGTTTCGCACTTTTATGTATACGTCGTATCGTTGACAATGTTTTCAATTTTACAAGCCTAACGATCCATTAAGAACCATTCATACGTTCATCAACTGACCTAAATTCCTGTGTATTCTAAAAGACCATAAAACAAGATGCGAAGAATCGCATACGATTTTCAGTAGGGGAATTTTGTCACTCCGCTCGTATTCGGAAACCAGACTTTTGATCCGGCTCATATTCAATAGCGCTGACCCTGGAAATCGAATTTTCTTAGTAAGTCTTGGAAATGTTGAAGACTCTTCAATATTAATTAGAAAAATTCATAAATACACTCGCAGGTGCCAAAGCGTAAACGTAAACGAGCTAAATATTTTGAAAACGGTTAGTTTACGATAGACGAAGGGACGGAGGAAATGGTCAATTTTCCAAAACCCTTTGAGATATCCTGGTTTGCAAAATGTTGTAGATATCTTCTTAAAAGGAAAGAAAAATCATTTTGGAAATTTTCAGAAATATTCCTGGAATATCCTTTCTTAGAAAACGTTTTAGTACCATTTTCCATTGAAAAAAAGTTAACATATAGGTATGTACAGTGTGTTCCCCTATTGTTTGGTTGTCTCTTGCAAAAGGCAAAAAATGTTCAAATTAACTTTTTCGCTTCTGGAGATCGGCTCTGATTGGTTGGAAACTATTGTGACACATAATTTCAGTTTCGAAAAATCAAGGGTGCCTTTGCAATTTTCATTTTTTTTTTACTTTTTGCATACCAGAAAAGTGTTATTTGGGGGTGTTGTTAAGAATGCAAAATTAAGAAAATTTCAAAATCCCAGGCTTACTTTGATTTTTTAATGATTTTACTCTTTAACTAAAGAAATCCTTAAAAAACATTTGAAAATAAATCGTCAATTTACCTGCATTAAATATTTTAAATAAAACATCGAAGTCTTCCTATCGGCTTCAAATTTGCTACAAAATCATCACATTATATTTTGAAAAATTTTTTTAATTAAAATGTTTTCAAATTTCCTCAAAAAAATTAGTAAAAAAATAAAAACGTAAAAAAATCAAAGTAGGCCTAGGATGTTTTCTCAGATTTTCATTCTGAGCAACTTTTGATAATGACATTTGTGTATAAAAGAGCACTTTACTGGTATGAAAAAAACGTTTTTTGAAAATTTCTAAGGCACCCTTGATTTTTCGAAACTAAAGTTATGTGATATGTTTCCTGTTAAACAAGGCCGGTCCCCAGAAGCTCTAAACTTTTTGACTTTCCCAAGAGACGACCAAACAATCGGGAGACACACACTGTATATTACCCGATACAGGGTGATTCAAATTCGAGGGCTACCATTGGGATTTCGGAAACTGTAAGAGATAGGTAAGTAGTTTAAAGTTGCGTATTTTGATGCTTAACAAAATGCTGTTTTGAAACTGAAAAAGTTCCGATTACTTTCAGAGATACCCTGAAAAAAACGTTTTTATTTTTTACCGAAGTTGTTTAGGTACAAAGATATTTAATCACATTATTATGATTACGTTTTTCCCTCTACCTACAAGATGCTACTTTTAAATTTTAAGTCTGACGTTTCGTTTCCGATTAACCATCATCAACTTTGTTTTTCTTATGAAAATCATTTTTACTTTTTTATGTCATTTTTTTCTGATTTCAAAAATGTAAACGTCACTATTTTTCCGCATATCACAATACGCAACTTTGCCAAATTTAGACTACCTATCTATCTCTTACAGTTCCCGAGATCCCCATGGTGGCCCTGGAATTTTAATCACCCTGTATATCTTTTTACAGCATTCTTCCTCAAATTTTATCGGAAATTTTTAAGAGAATTTTCCCGTTAGAAACATCTATCAGAATACAGTTCGAAGCAATCCTTGAAATCTTCCAAACTGTTATTGAGAAATTGTTTAGGACGTTCTTATAAAAATTACCCTATTTCCAAAAATGTGGGGTATGACCTATTGCAAAACCGGAAAAGTGTCAGGTAACCCAAATTTGTATGCTACACCCTTTCGCCAACGAAGAAAACCGCAGGTTTTATATTATTGTTTTTTAATTGGGGCTATGTCGAATTTTTAACAATTTTTTTGGTCGTTAAAGATCAAAAATTGCCCCGCAGCACAATTTCTAAAACAAATATAAGAGGAAACTCGAGGAATTTGAAATGAACAATGAATTTTACCCAAAATCGTCATGAAACCTTCATTTTTGTGCCTACCTTCTGTCAGGAAATTTTAGTTTCCTGACAGATTGACATTAATCAAAAGTTGTATATAAAAATTGAAATTTTGTATTAAAAGACGAATTCGGGTAAAATTTAATACAAAGCTCATCAGTAAAATGTCATCACCTGACTCGGAAATTAAAGTACTCGGCCCCAAAGGGGCCTCGCACTTCAATATTTCCTCGCTAGTAATGTACCATTTGCCTGACTTTATGTATATAAATATTAGGAAAACTTGATGTTGAGAAAAATCACAATATCTCTGAAAAAATCAAGAAATGTATCAGAAAAGTCTTTATAGAGGATCTTTAGGAAAATTTCCAAAAATGCATTTCGAAGGTTTTGAATGATTCTTTTTAAGGGAAATTCTGCAATATTTCATGGAAAATTTATCGAGACAGTCTCTATTATAATTTCTTAACACATTTTCAAGTTTTGAAAACGGAAAGAAAATATATGTGGAAATATTTCTCTTAAGAAATTTCGAACGAAGATTTGTGGGAGAGTCCCTTACATATACGCTTTAATAGCGTTTTCTAGTAAAGTCCTTGAAAGGCAAAGGGTTCCTTTGAAGGGAAAAGTTGAAGGAAATATGAGAGGAAGTTCGGGGAAATCTTTTTTAACGAATTTATTGTTTGGGAAGTTCTATTTTCTATGTGATTTATGTATAATAAATCTATTTTCTATTCCAAGTTTATTTTTCTATATTTTACTTGATTGTCCTTGTGTAAAGAATTTTTAATTTTGAAGGGAATTTGATGGGAACTTAACGAGAACGGAAATTGAGAGGAACGAATATTTGAGATAAACTTTAAGAATCATAGGAATTATCGCAATCTTTTTTGATGCTTTTCCACTCACTCCTCATGGAAAACTGTTCTTTAACCTTTTTTGAAAGTTTCTCACATGACTTGGGTACTAGGAATCTCGGACATCTCTTCTTAACAAATATCTTTAGAATCATAAAAACTTCATTTGAAACCGCCTTTGAATGTATTCTCAAAATCCCTTGGAAAAGATACTTTTTTGAAATTTTTATTAGAAATTTCCGTGAATACCTACGAATATTTTACTACAAAATTTCTTTAAAACTTCAAATGGTAACTCTGAAAGTATTGGTTTTGTTAAAATTTTTTGATGTTAAAGTTTGTATTATAAACTGATTTTTAATTACTCTGTATATTTTCCTATTGTTGTCCGTCCGTCCGCAGCAACTGAATTTCACTCGCCTTTTTGATTTTGTCGTCCTACGTTTACTCATAATCATACAATACTCGTTTTCCTACCCGTTCGACCAAATATTGACGGCTTAACATGAAAAAAACCCGAAAACATCTTCGCGACATTAATTCCTTGTATAGGTATCGATCCGGGCTATAGTGCCGCATTTTAAGAAAAATAGCTCTAGCAGGTATTTCTCATAAAATTCCTCAATTAAGAATTCCTTTTGAAATACTAGGTAATTTAAAAGCATCGGAGTAAGTCATCTCGGAAAGACACTATTGTCCAGTTATACAGCGGTCCGGCGAAGAGGGGAGGCGGAGGCGAGAGGGATGCGACATTACACAGAAACCCTTTCTACTAGCGGCTCCGACGTGGCCGGTCCAACTTGATCAAATGATCACTTTACGACACTTCGTGTATTTTAACATTGAAATCACATCCGAAACGTACATTAATTAGGCTTCAATTTTTATACCTACTAATTAATTAATTTTCTACTTTTCTTTTTTGTTAATCAAACCGCCCGCCCGCTAGATCGCCAATAGGCGAATGTCGCGAATTTGTTTGTACCTGAGATCTGGGAACCGAGTCGCGGTCGTGCATGCATCAGGTCATAGGCACCGAATAATTTTATTTTTATTAGGGTTGTGGCTGATGAGAAAATGATGTCATCTGTAAAGTATATGTGCGTGTTGGGCCATTAGCGTCGGACGTGTTGGTATCCTTGGGCGCCACTTAGGATGGACCAACTCAATCAACTTGTGTTCTTTAAATTCTGCTTTCCCTTTGTTGACGTGCGATTTTAACGGTTCCTTCCAATTATGTGCTTTGGCCATTCACGATTACAAGAGCAAAATAGAAATCTAGAAAATGTTGAGTGACACCGTATGACATTTCAACATTTTTATTGCGACTTGAGAATTATCTAGACAACGAGTTTTTGAGACAATGAATAATTGATAGATAAGTGATTAATTTTTGAAATTTTTAAAGTATCCTAATTTTCCTTGTGTTCTGATGATAGGAGCCTGTTCATCCCCAATTCTTCGTATGCAATTTTTAAAACTGTTACCTTCAAAATGCACCAGGGTCCTGCATCGAGGCATCGGTCTTTCCTAGCTCGCAAAATATAAAAAGAACCTCTGCCAAATTTCGCACTTCTTTGTAGGGATTTTGATTTTAAAAAAGGACCCAAAAATCTTAATCAGAAGTGACCTCAAAATTTAGATGGATTATGGAGATAATTTTACACGATAATTTATACGAGGTTGAACAACAAAATAATTTTCCGATATACCAACATAACGGAAATAGTTATTTGTTTCATTAGTACAAAAAATGTCAGTTTTCGGGACGAGGAAGATAGTTGCTGGACGACGCGTTAGCGGAGTCCAGCAACCTTCCGAGTCCCGAAAACGCATTTTTTGTACGAATAAAACATAAAATTTTTTCTCCAACCCCCTTTACTTCAAATTATATTCGAATTTAGATTCAGTCACAGTTTCACTACTAGTATAAGAACTTCTGCTTTCTTGTCCTCACGTGTCATGCCACTCTAGTTTTTAGGTTAACTTATAACCTATTCGTTCTTACTTCTTACTTCTCACCTCTCGCGACTTTGTAGGGAGCAAATCTTGAGGTAGCATGTTCTGCCGTTTCTATAATCTCTGGCGGAGTGCAATCCATGTCGCTATCAGTTTCAGTCATTTTATTGTATACACAATTAATATTGTTATATTTTGTATTGAAATAAAAAACTTACCATACAGTTTTTTAATTAAAATTAATTGCAATTAACTTTTTCAAATTTTGAATTCAAAATGACAGATAATAGTGCAATGGGTCTGAAGTAGATGGCGTTACGCGCGACGGCGGGTTGTATACGTATTAAAATTACGTTCATCGAATATGTAAATTACGTTACACTTGGTTTAAATAAAAATAGCGATCATTTTCAATACATGTACATATGTATAGGTAACCATTATTTGCATTGAATATGCAAAAAGATTTGATTTGTATGTATACAAATATCTTACAACCTGCAATGTAAAACGATGTCAATGTGACATATCTCCGTGATTGTAATTTTTAATTGGCCAACTTTCAAGGTCAATTTCTTTTTGGTACTAGGACCAAAAGTATCTACTTTTTGTACAGTTGCCATGGTGAAAGCGATTAATCCGCAAAACGTCAATTTTACGTTCCGAACACTGTCACAAAATAGCGTCTTATTCAGGTGGTTGGAGAAAAAAAATATTTATTTAATCGATTATTCAAAAATATATACAGTGCGAGTCTGGAACTACCACAATAAATTTTTTATCGCTTACGTCAGATGTCAAAAACAAAAGACGATCCTTAAGTGACGATTATAGTAAAATAGATAAAAATTCACGTGTTCGAGGATTTTTTTCAAAAACGTTTACTAAAAAATGTATTGTCATAGTTCCAGACTTTACTTACACTCGCACTGTATACATAAAAATTTATTATTTAAGAGGTATATACAGGGCGTTTCAAAATATCCGGCTTCTCAAAAACCATTTTATATGCAATTGGACTCAAACAGTATACAAGGCACGCCAAAAATTTGCTTAAGAATTAAGTACCATAATTTTAAGAGTATAGCAAAATAATATTGTACCGAATATATAATCATGGTTTCCAAATTTTAATTTTCTTTAATTGTTAATTGACACCAAAGAACACGTATTTTGTTTGTTCACTATCGTTGTAACAGGCAAGGACTTCACGTACATTAAGAAAATACAAGTCCACGTTAAGTATACAAATGCAGTTTAATTTGAGAAAGATTAATCAAGAGTATACGTATTGAATCAGACTAAAATAGAAATATGTGTATATACAGGGTATAGTATCTAAGACCATAAAAGGTGAAAATTATGCTCTATTACCGTCGTCTTAATTAATTGTTAAAGTTAAGAGTATAATATGTTATATATAAAAAAAAGTAGGTACCAAATCTGCAATAAAATATGTGGGGTTCCATTAAAAAAAGTTAGTCGACTACGCCACTGGAATACAGCACGCGCCACTGGTGATCAAAACTATTTTAGAAACAGTAATTGCGCACAATTTTGTTCGAAGATTTTTTTCGGTTCCTTTTACGATCCGAGGGGTCTTTGATGGCACACCCTATTTAAGCATAACTTTTGATTTTGAACAATTTTCCGAAATAAGGTTTTGCTATACAGTCTGTTTCAAATTAAGTCGGCACTATTGCTATAGAGTTACCAAATTAAATTACCAACACTGTGTATTTTTCTCTACTGGATCCAAATCTGTAATGAAAAAACAAAACAACATCGCATTTTTCAGATAATAACAAAAATGCGACCTTTTTATAGGGAACAGCCTGTATATGATTACATCGTATGACAGCTTATTAAATTGTGCCAAACCAATATTTTTCAATTATCTTCATTTCGATCTAGTTATCCATGAAAACGGTAAAAAGTCCTTGTTTGTTGTAAGGTATCTGACAGCTAATTTTGAATTCTATTACATAGGGCTCTTTAAGTTTATTTCCTAAGAAATATGCTTTTTACGCGCCCTATACTGAAGAAAACGGAAACTTTTTTCACACCTTCTATAACATAGGTATAGGTATTGTAAATTGTAAGTTATTTTTATATGCATTAGTTAATTTCACCTGTTTTGTTAACCATCTATTGTAATAAGTCTTAGTTCCAGTAATTGTTTTAAATACTATTATGTATTTTTATTATTTTCATGGATAACTAAATCGAAATGAAAATAACTGAAAAATCTTATTTATTATTTAAAGTATTTAGGCTATGAATTGTTGTAGAGAATAAGCTGTCATAATAATATACAGGGTGTTCCATATACAAAAGCCACATTTTTGTTATCTGAAAAATGCGATGTTGTTTTGTTTTTTTAATTACAGATTTAGATTCACTAGAAAAAATACACAATTTTGATACTCTACGACTAAGAAAGTTAGCAATAATGCCGACTTAATTTGAAACAGATTGTATATTCTTAGAAATTATTGGCTGGATTTGTGAATAAATTTCATATTTTTTGGCCTGCCCTGTACACGCTCTTCTTGAAACCATTTCAACTGCATACAAAATAAGTAATATATTTGCATTGCCTTTTATTTCGGATATCAGGATGACCATAAAGGTGAAAATTTTTGAAATTTTTAAGAGATTAGGTATGTCGAGTAGTTTTCTTTTTAAGGAGATCCGAGTTAGTTCCAAAATAAAAAAAAGGCACGTTTATCGTTATTAGGTTTTTGAAATAATTTTACGTAGAACCTGAGATCAAGATCAGATTTTTTTTTATTAAACCTCAAACACGAATCATCTACGCACTTTCTGTGCCGGAAGAAGGAAGTTAAAAGTGTCTTTTGAAGCAACATAATTATTTAAACTTTCATGTCTGGCCTTTCATTTACCCAAAAACATTTAAGAGGGCTTTATTTGACCTACCAACAACCTATTTGTTTTTATACCTGGTCGTCACTAGAGGGCGCTAACTGTAATTTAACTATACAGGGTGTACGATCTTCTCTGTATCCTTTTAAGGGGCGGCAGTACAGCTCAAAAGCAGTCGACAAACCCCAAAGCACCTTAGTAAAAGTTATTTAATAAGCGAGATAATATATTTGTTTTATTTTTTACATTAAACGATTAATCTGTGTACAAATCTAGCATTTTACTACTTAATCAGCATTGTCCACTTAAATTATTTTTGACTAAGGTGTTTTGGGGTTTGTCGACTCCTTTTGAGCTGTACTGCCGCCCCTTAAAAGGTTGCAAAGAAGACCGTAAACACCCTGTATGGTTACTATGATTTTTCTAGAAAAAAAATAAATGAGATGATATTATTTGTTTTACACGATAAAATCGAGATGTTTCAGTAAAAATCCCAGATCTGTATCTTTTTTAGAACTTGAGACAGATTAAGATATACGAATTCTTTTGTTTTACCGGCGATTTTTTTATAATATTAGACGATTTTAATGCTTAATTCGACCCTTGGTAAAAGACAATTGAATTAAAGGTTAATGATCCCAGGCACCTAATTTTTACACGAAAAATCTACTCGTTTCTGAGATCTGGCTGACGATCATTCTTATTTGACCACCCGGTACATGCATCCCAATCAACCAAATATACAAACTCACCCTTGGCCTTACTAGATCAGTACTCTCCAAGAGAAGGACCAATACTATTCACACCATTTGCCATCGGAACGATCCTACGTACACCGCACCGTTTAAACCAATGCACGGTTAAGTGATAACAGTTAGAGGTCAGCGTCGGCGCAATCTCTCTTAATCATCCTACCTACCCAAAATTGAAAAGTGAAATCCTTTTAAATAAAAACAACTGTCGGTATTAACTAGGCATTATTTTGCAACGTTTTCCTACAATTCTTTCTACAAAACTTTCAAAGCGAATATCTTGAAAACGAAGTGTCTTTGTGAAAACCTAGGGGGGGGGGGGGAATACAATATTGCGAAAAATTTCTCTAAGGGTGTTAATTAATGTCATGCAGATATTTCAGGGGGTGGTAGTACCAGTTAAAATTTAAAAAAAAATGCAAATATATGCATGATCTAAAGGGTGTCGTTTTCGTTATACAGGGTGGCAAAGTTTTTTTTTGTATGTTGCGGTTTCTCCCTAATGTTCTATGATTGTGATTGGAAATGATACATCAATTATTTTTTAGAATCGCTAGAATAAAGTTTCAAAATAGTTGACCGCAGTATACAGGGTGTTACATTTTCTAGAACTTTTCAGAACTTTTTTTTAACTTTAACTCTCTATTTCTTTGCTTAGTGTTCTGGCCTCTTGCACTATTTTGTTTTTGTTTAAAATTATCGCACGAAGGTACTGCGTTAGGTGTTCGTTCACCTGCACTCTTTGGTTTCAAATTTAAGCGGGATCTGGATAGTGCCTTAAGAGTCCTCTTTCACTTACAGGAACCGGCAGCTAAGAAGGCGAGAGATGACGCCTTCACACTTTTCCATATTCTTGTAGGAAAACGCCGTCCAAGGGCGTACTGCACGGTTCTTCATTCTATTAATTGCACCTATTGCTGCGCTACTGACTCCTCCTGCGGGCTCTAAATTGCTCATCTGCGCACAGCCCGCTCTCGCCTTTTTAGGTGTTGGTTCTTGTACATATCGGGCGATAAAAAATGAGTGACTCTCGAGTCCCCTTTGGAAGTACGATTTCCCATCAAAATAAAAATTCCACGACGGTCACTCATTTTTGATCGCTATGTATTTTGGCCTCAGTATTTTCGAATGTCATGAGCCAGTACTTTTTGGGTCGTTTCGAATTAATTAATCCTAACATCTCTTTAATTAATCTCACTAATTTCCTGAGATCATGTTTTTATAACCGGACAATACACGGTGTCCATTTTTCGAGTGCCACTATAGGGATCTCGCTTATCTTAAGAGATAGAAACTTGGTTAAATGGGGACAAAGTTGCGAATTTTCGTGCTGAATAATAATCTAAAAATAAATTTATAATAAATCTTCAATAGTTTTGAAAATATGGCAAAAATCGAAAATTTCTGATTTTCATTTTTAACTTTTTCATGGTCAACTAATTGTACTAGACATTTCTAATTAACACATTATTCAGACACTTTTTAATGGAGATTTCGAATATGGCATCCCGTTTTTAATAACTTTCAAGATAACGGATAAACACGTGGCAACTTTAGTTTTTTTTATGGGCGCCGTTTTATATTTTGACATTTTGAGATTAGGTCTTTTTTTTTCTCTTTACGATATATCACACACGGTGGTTCAGTATCACATTTTTTCTAAAAATACAATTTTCATTTTATGCGAAGAGTGCTATGCAAAAACAAAACGTTCTTTTGTTGTGAACAAAAGGTTGACTTATTTCAAGCAGTGTCATTTACGTTTGTGCTAGTTTTATTGCTAAAATATTATTTATTCTTATGCATTTTGTTCTAATTTGAATTATAATTTTCTTGCAAAACGAAGGGTCAATTCTGTTCATATGAAAATCGAATTTTCTCAACACATCTAGTTCCCTGATGCCAACCGGACATATGCATCAAACTGTCAAACTTTTGTTCACAACAAAAGAAGGAACGTTTTGTTTTTCCAAAGCACTCTTCCCAAAAAATTAAAAATTGTATTTTAGGAAAAATGTGATACTGAACCACCATGTGTGATATATCGTCGTAAAGAGAAAAAAAGACGTAATCTTAAAATCTCAAAATTAAAAATGGCGCCCATAAGAAAAACTAAAGTTGCTGCCATCTTAAAAGTTATTTAAAACGAGATGTCACATTCGAAATCTCCATTGCAAAGTGTTCGAATAATGTGGTAATTAGAAATGTCTAGTACGACTAGTTTATCATGAAAAAATTAAAATAAAAAATCAGAAAGTTTCGTTTTTTTACGATATATTCAGCAGGGAAATTCGCAACTTTGCCCCCATTTAACCAACTTTCTATCTATTAAGGTGGCACTCGAAAAATGGACACCGTGTATACCAGGGTCGCTGTACGTCTACAAATCGAGGAAAATATACAAGATAACGAAATAAGTTCTTTACAAAAGTTTTGGGGTTCTTCATTGTCTACTAGTAATCATTTTAATTATACAGGGTGACCCATAAAGGCGTGACACATCAACATTGCATTTTTTAAATGGAACACTTTATTCAATATTTCAATTCTTCTCTCAATTTTAAGCAAAATTTATAATAAGCATAATGTATCGAAATTCAATCATTTTCGGATTATTGAGTTTTGAAGATAAACGCTATTATTTTAAAATTCATTAATAATTGAACAAAAAAACATTAATTAATGATTCCAAACAATCATAACAAACTTCACAAACGTTAATTTCAGAACCACAGAATGTTTTCAAAAGAAATTCGCGATGTCACTAATTATTGTTTGCTTATGTGCTCGATTTTCCGTCGTCTGTCTGTCTGTCTGTTCCATCGAGTGAATTTGTGGAATGATTCTGTGCTTTGATATATAGGTACCTACCTCCAAGATAACAGTTTTAATTTATTTTTGATATGTTTCAATATTCTTGAAATGTCGTGTAATCGGTCCCCAAATGAAACCCTGTGGAACTCCACAAGTCCTGCGTGCATGAGGGCTATTACACATTTCGCCTATTTTGTTCTAACTAATGCTAATTTCGATGAATGAAAATGACGTCGTAAAAATAAACGTGTTCGGCATTATTCTATAAATGCGCAGGTGCGCCTTAATTAAATGCCGTGTAAAAACGTACATTAACTTTTTCGAGCCGAACAAACCAGATCTGTAAAAACACCAACGGACGTTCTTAAAAAGGTCTTTGGCAACGGACTAGCGGAAAAAAAATTAATTGAGACAGTATCACTTGTCGAGGCTGTGTTTATTTTTTCCCCGGCGCTTTGTTTTTTTGTTAAATGCGGATAAATCGTGAGCAGCATTCGATTATTACACTATTGCCGCATCATGGGAAAATAAAAGCTGAAACATGCGGCGCCTGCTGTGGTGTGTCAAAGCAAGAGGACCGCCGAGCTTTAAGGGCCGATCAATCACACCCTTCTCAACGTTGTTTATATTTCCACCCCCGATTTTTCAAGTCGTTTTGTTGGAATCGAAAAGCGAATTTGTGCGTAGGCAACAATTTGTAAGGTTTACAAAACCCCTTTAACCCCAAACCAATTAGTTCTGGATCCACTCGAAAAAAACGACTACAAGCTTGCCGAACAGGCCTCGATTTTTTATACGAATTCATTTACATTAAAACTGACGGGTATTTCAAGTGCCCTTGACTTTAAAAAAATTGAAATCCGTAGGCATCGGATCTAATTTAATCCACCATGGCGCCGCCGTCGGCCGAAGAAGAGGGTGCGTTTACGTCACGTAATCCTCCCATAATCGTACGTTTTCCCTTCCGGGTTCGGGAAGAATGAACCCAATAGTATTCGTCCGCGATCGCGGAGAGGGTTGGGTCTTTGCGCAATTAACGCTGATTAAATTACGAGAATGGGGCGCGTTCGTCTGGCGTTTCAGGTAGGGGGTAAAAAAAAACGGACGGCGCCGTTTCAGATTTTGGCAAATTATGCGACAATAAATTCGAGAGACGCGTGGCTACCGCCGCAGGTAGATCATCGAAGGGATCGACCTTTTTTTTCCGACTCACTAATTTATATATAGGCGTTTATGAATCATTTTGACGTTAAAAGTGTTAAACGGTAGTTTCGAACCACCCCGATAAATTGCTTAATGCACTATGAAATTTGATACGGCCCAATTAAGTCGAAGTTTTTAGAATCTACGGATGAGAGCGCGGTTTTGGGGGGCGCGTGGGCGTTGGACGTTGTATTTTATAGGACTGCATGATTGCTTAATTCGGACATGTATTTATAAACTTTGACGAAGAAACAGGTGCCTGAAATGTACACAATAAATTAGTTTTATGGGCGACACTGTATATTTTGTGGAAATACAGAACATCTGAATTCAATGTGCCTCGACGAGCCTAAATTTTCCTTGACTCGAATGTACCTACTCTACCATAAACTCTATAAAGGTATCATCAAAGTGTAATAGTTATTACTAAGTTACACCACGGACAGACAGACGGACAAACGAAATGATTGAAATAACGGAAATGTGTGATATAGAATTTCAAAATAATGTGCTCATTTTTGAACCTCAAAAGAGTTTTCTAGACAAATGAAAAACTGAAAACGTTTTCAATTCAAAACAATTTCAACTTTTCCACTTAAAATGAATGACAATAGATACCTACACTTTTTAACGCATTTTCCAACAATATTACTTTTGCGACCGCTTTCTCTGTCCGTTCGCCCGTTGTCAATTATTAATTAATACAAATTTTAATAATCTCTTAGAAAGCAGGTAATATACAGGGCGAAAATTTTGGCTAGGATACTAAATATATCTTCAAAACACTTTATTCTTGAAAAAGTGTCCAAAATTATAAAACACTCTACATGTTTTAAATTTGTTGCCAGTGGCGTACTTTGCATGGTAAAGAGGGGTAACTATTACTTTTCATTAGATATTATTAAAGAATACCATGAACAGTGGCGTGCGTTTTTGAAGTGTGTAGATTTATATTTATATTATGTAAAAATAATATATCCAAAAAACTGTACTCTTTAACAATATCTAATGAAAACTAGTTGTTGCCATTTAAAAAAATATGCCCCCCCTTGACCGTGCAGAAGTACGCCACTCCCCACAAATTTAAATTACGTAAATTAGTAGCAAACTTTTTTTATTTTGCATTCCATAAAATGCTTTCATTGTTTCAGACAACAATTTCACGTTGCATGAATCTTGAAGAACCTTTAAAGCCATCTAGAAACTAGAGGCTCTGAAAATAAGTAATACGTTTCAGGAATGATTAAAAGACTTTGGTTAAAGAGTCCATAAGAACTTTTATATTATAACTAGCAGTCCCGGCGAACTTCGTACAGCCGTTCCCGATTTTCCCCGTTCCCCTGGGAACTTCGGGAAGTTTTATTTGGAGTACGCCTTCAAAGAAACCTACGTTTTAAATGTCAAGTCTCTTTTCGACATAAAATCCTGTTTTTCACTGTTTCCTCAAAGTGTCATCGCAATCGGGTGAACGTTTTAGCCAGGCACAACAGACAGACATAAATAATAGTAGAGATCGTTGTATCGCCTATCCCGGTGATCCTCGTATGAAGGAGTAGGTACACATAACGTCATTACAATGTGCACATTTTAAATTCCTTTGAAGTTTGGTGAGCTAAGACATGCCGTTTCAGGTAATGGTGGTTATATGTTGCAAAATCAGACTGTGCACATTTTAAATATTAGAAAGTGTTGTGAGTTAACATCTATTTCACGTTGCTTTATACTTTTCTGCAGGAGGAGCACGCTAATAGGTGCAATTAATAGAATATGAATCGCGGGAATGCATGATCTTTCGCCTTCTTACGTGACGTGTTGTATAATCACACTGTGCACATTTTAAATCATTTGAACGTTTGTATTTTAAGAGATGTCATTTGATTTGATGCAAAATTCTAATGTGTACACTTCAAATCTTTTTTTATAACTCGTCAAATAGTGTGGATTGTTCGGTTTTCTTGTCATACTCTTCAAACTCACGAATTTCTTCAGAATCTAAATTCTTTTAATATTTGTAATTTCTTCTAAATGGATCACCTAAATAGGTTAACGTTTTGAGGAAGGAGGGAACATCCGCTTAGTACAATAGTTACACGTACATACCGGGAATCTCTAAAAGTATTTACAAAATATATGATCTTTTGGTGTTTGAATACTTAACTTTAAAGTGTCTTCAAGACACCTAAGAAGGTTTTAGGAGCTTACGTTTTAATGAATCTCCAAGAGCCTTAAGAGATTTTGAATTGATTTAAGATCTATAATAGGCTTTTAGTTTTAGCGATTATACTAGCGACATCACGGCGCCATCAAGTTGACAAGGGATTAGTCACCGGCGGTAAGGAATGAAGGCGGATATGACGCATTCTTTCAGGGAAATATTTATTTCATTATGTGTAATTTTTGTTTATATGGTTGTAAAGAGAGTACGTGTTAAAAAATGAAGTTTATTCGTTTGTCTCCAGTTATTGCGATAAGATCGTTAATTAGTTTCAAGATAAGTACGTGGTATCGCCGATGTAAGCAGATGTTAGTTTCGACGACGCAGTTAATTTGATTAGAGCAAAGAGAAGCAACCCGGACCTGAATTGTGACTTCTTTGGCAGTGGAGGTTAATCGTTGCTTTTTGGTTAACTTTTTTTTTTTGTTTGGTATTGGTAAGAGTTTAGAACTTTCTACTGTTCTGCTCCAGGGACTCCAGGACATATTTTATTTATGTTTATTTCAGCCACGTGTATGTAATTTAAAACTTGCGCATTAAATCCGTTATGGTTATCAGTTTTAAGTGTTTTGATCCTGGAATTAATCCACTCTGATATACGAATCTGATCTATTAATTGCATTCTTCATCCACAGGTATAAATACGACACTTAACCCCACCGTTTAGTTATTCCAAAACATGTATTTCAAAATTCTGTTAGCTACCCTTCTTTTGTGCCCCATCGTTGATGCAGGTAAGTTTTCTCAATTTGTCCTAACTGATATTACAAAATTGATAAATATAAACAGCGAAATTTTGCTACAAATGCAATAGTAAAGACGACTCCTGCACCGGACAGCAAGCGGGTCTCACAAATATCCGCTATTGCAACAGCAACTGTATTGTGTACGTTAATAACGCAAATGGAAATACTGTAAGGGATTGTACTGGCACTGGATGTAACTCCATTAAAAACAAACGTAATTGTTTCCATTGTCGCGAAGATAAGTGTAACGACCAGGCTTTATCTTAGAATACAAAAATTTCTATATTTATGTTCGTAAATTATGAGCAAATAAAATCGAAACTCATCCCTTCCATTACTTGATAACCCTTCCGCAAACTGTTCAAAACCCTTTAGAGCAAAATGATCTTGAATACCAAGATCATCCAAAGGTAGGTATAGTTTTATCTAAAAACTTGGTTTCCGCTCTTTGGCGGGTGGCTGGACAGGCACAAAGAGGTTCACACTGTTGTCTCGACAGTAAAAAATACCCACAAAGGCGTAGGAGTCTAGGCCAACGACATCGAGGTGGAGATGACACATTAACTATAGTTCGGCGTATAGTTTTCCATTGGGAAAGCTGCAGAAAGCGGTGTTGGAAGAAAATATGCTCGAAAAAGTAAAGGGAGAACGTTACTAACAACTTAAAACGAAGGACCACCTGAGATAACGCTCAGGACATAAATAAAACCCTTTAAAACTACCCACACAACACACAACTGATTTTCTTATATTATAATTTTTCCACTAGACAACACCGACATAGCCCTCCCCCTAGGTTTTGAAACAGTTCATTTCAGCGTAACCTCTGTTTCAACAATTCCTGCAAGTTTTTGAATTTTACAAACTGGCCGACGGTAAATTCCGGTACAGGCTTAAACCTTCACTACTTTCCCACCCTTTCGTAGGAACACATTCACTACCCACCCTAAAAGGCCATTTGCTACATCGATCACGATACAAACTAGGATCCAAAATCAAATTGGAATTTGAATTTTGGATCCTAGTTTGTATCTTCAGGGGAGGGGATGATTATCCTAGAACTCTCACTCACCGTTATGGTAATCTTCACGGGAGTACCCCCCCCCCCAGACCCCCCGGTGCTACGCTGTTCTTTTTTTTCATTTTTTTAAGATACTACAGTCCTGATAATGTCTGGGGGACGTAACATATCCCCACAGAAGGAGGAAAATCGATGGTCCTTTTGAAAAATTATCCTGAGAGAAGTGAAAGTCTTAAACGTTTTGGAAAAACTTGGCACCGGGGGGCCATACCCCCCAGTAAAACAGAAGCATTGATGGTCGTACCTCGAATGTTTATCCTAAAACTCTCACTCACAGTTATGGTCATTTTCACGGGAGTACCATCGAATCCTCTGTTGCTGGGGGGTATTCCATACCCCCCCGGTGCTACGCTGTCCTTTTTTTCATTTTTTTAAGACACTACAGTCCTGATAATGTCTGGGGGACGTAACATATCCCCACAGATGGAGGGAAATCGATGGTCCTTTTGAAAAAGTATCCTGAGAAAAGTGAAAGACTCTCACTCACAGTTATGGTCATTTTCACGGGAGTACCATCGAATCCCCTTTTGCTGGTGGGGGGGGGGGCTTTAGACTTGTTCAAATTCCCCCTGGATTCCCCTTTTGGTCTGTCCCCATGAAGCAGTGTGTGATGCTTCCAGTTTACCTTAGAAGTGATTCAAAGAATTCAAAAAATATTCAAAAAGATAACCAAACATCACAAAAATTAAAAAAATTTCAAATAATTCAAAAAATACAAAAAAATCAAGCGGACTTTTTAAAATTTTTTTAAATTCTGTTAATCTTTTTGAATAAATATTTTTTAAAACTTTTTCAGTGTTATATTTTTAAAAAGAGAATTTAATCCGCTATCCTTTTAGGGGTGTATTTGAAAAAATCAAGTTGGGCCCTGACCCTGAGTTTGAAAACGGCAGATTATTCAGCAATCATTTTCAAGAATTTTTCGACTCACCTCCATATCTCTTGAGCGAGGGAATATTTTTTCTGTCCTCTTATCAAAAGACGGGGTTGGAGGGGGGTGAAACTGGTTTTATCCTTCATGGTACTCTAATGAAAGGTCTCGACGAAAGAAATCTCTTTCTACCACCCATAGTCCTCCTCCTCGACCCCTTATCGTGATCTCCAGAACTGATTGTCGGAAGAGGATGAAATATATCCATAAGAGCGAATATCTCGAAAACGGTTTGTCGGAGGAAGGTAATCTCAAAGGCAAAATCTGCAAATTCGGGGGATTTTGAATGTATGCCAGGCGGTCTTTAAATGCTTGTGTGTAAAGACCCTCCTCCCCTTATAACGCAACCATTTACTAAGCTATTTCGGTTTAAAAAAATGCGCTATATCACGATTTATATTTGTTTTTCATTTTAGCCATGAAAACCTTATTTTTGTACTATTTTAAATAGTAGGTCATGGATTCGTGGAGATTTTGTTTTGTTTATTGTATCCATGGTAATTATAAGACAGCTGCAATCAATAAAAATGGCCGACGGTAGAAACATGTCATTACAAATCTTGAAAAATATCGAGGGAAAACTTTTGTACACGTACTGCCTAAATTGACAGTACTTGCTGTACTCCTTTGTAATTCTGCGTAGCAAAAAATGTTATTATTATTAAATGTACAGGGTGTTCCATTTTTACGGTGTCAATAAACAACTGATTTTTTTTAAATGGAACGCCCTGTATATTTTTAGTTGTTTCGATGTCATTACATAACCTCTGCATGGATTGAAGAGCACACAATAGACTAGATCGAATAGAGAAATAAAATAGTGGTAGGTAGTTCCAATAATTATGGCACTTTCTCATTACCAAAGCGTGTCCTTTTATTCACATTAACATTATTGATTAAATTGCTCGGAAAAAATTAATAATTTGGCAACGTTAACAAAAAACCAGATAGTGAATAGGTTTCCATGCAGAGGTTAAAAAAAGACATCGATTCAGCTAAAAATATACAGGGTGTTTCATTACAAAAATGTATATATGTATTACCTGGTGATTCAATTTTGAGACGATTTAATAACCCCCTTATTTTGAACTCGGTAACAAAAAGGGTTAGAGTCTACGTTCAAAAACCCAAAATTCAAATTTACACTTTACCCCTTTTGTTGTATAAGAGTGGAAGGTTACAAATTGTGTCATTTTGTACACGTGCCCAAAATGGTATTAAAAATGTTGAGGACCTCCCCCACCCATGGATTGGGTGCAAAAATTTGGGCCCCCCTTAGAGAAATTGTAGGACTGGATAGCGGAAACTACAAAATTGTGACAAGTATTGCATAAGAAAGGGATAACCACGCAAAAATATTGTGTGTAACACCTGTACTAATTACATCACACCTGCCCCCTCGCTCTCCTCCCCCCGAACGGTTTCGCGGTTTTTTACGGAATGAATTTGTTTCGTGACTAATAAGCAGATGTGCCTTTTATTTACAAACGTTCCGGTAATTGGATTTATTTATTTATAAATCGTCATTACCCTTTAATTAGGTTGTAGAACTGGCCTTCTTGATTATTTCATTGCACTCTAACTGTATCCTTTTTTGTTTAACTTTATGTCAAATTTTTATTTGAGAGAAGCGAGAAAATTCCGTTAGAATAAGGAAAACAACCCCATTAGGAATTTACATACAAAATTCATTAGCGGTAAATCGACTCGAGATTAATTTTCAATTAACGTTTGTCAATTGCAGGTGATTGTAGAAAGTGAGCCGATTGAGAAACAAAAAAAAAGGTCGAAGAACTGACCAAATGCGATATCTTTAGAATCTAGTAGGTGTACAACTAGTTTTCGTGTGTCCGACGCGCGAACTTTTTTTCCTAATTGACTCCTTTGACAAATTAGTCTGCGAGTCCTACTGTATAAGAGTGCATGAATGCGGCCATTAATTAGTATTGCTCTTTGAGAATTGTTCGAGCGTAAAAGGCGGCAATTTCCGGTCTGTTACCTTTAAATGAGAGGGTATCGATACCTGGCGCGTTAGGCGCCAATCCATTGACAGATTTTTTTGTTTATGTTTGTCAATTTCGGATCGGAATGTCTGTCCGTATTACCGAGTGTTACAAATCAGTCTGTACGAGAAAATAGCACGTGGACAACGGAAACGGTTTATTGTACCTGTCCGTCGCCAATTGTTTTTCAAATTCTTCACGGTGCTTGAATTTCCACGGCATACATTAATACTAAACAAAATGCAAAACCTTTCGTATAATAAGGGAGGGAATTTATATGGAAATTTAAGGTTAATGTCGTAATTTGTATGAACTCTGTATAAGATTATCGACACTTTTTTGCTTTATAACTAATTGCGGTTGCACAACAGGCGTGTAGATAAAAATTAGACTGCTAAAAGCATTGCGCAATTTGTTATTTCGTCAGGGACGCTGATTGTTGACTCGAGAAATGTTCCAGTGCCGTTGGGGACACTTCAATTTATACGTTCTAAATGAACCTCCGATTGTAATTTTGATGAAAAAAAAAACAAACATTCCAAAAATACTTCCACTAGGAGAGCTAAGGGGAAGTTTAAGGGAAGGAAATTATAATATGCACCCCCACACATCATTTTAAAAGCCACACAAATTTTTTGCAGAAATATCCACAACATTGGGCGACCTTTTTCCTAAATAAACTAAAAATTTTTAACCGTAACCGTACCACATTGGAGGAAACGAATATTCTACGTCTTTGGTTATGCACTTTCTGGTTTTTAGCTTGCTAGCAGGGCCGTATCTAGACGTATAAGACAAAAAATTACGTTTGAATTCTTATCGTAGCGGCCGCCTGAATTCAGAAGGGCGCGTTCAGCCTTTTCTATACCGCGCAAACAAATAAAACGGGTAGTGAATCGCGCCGCATATAAAATATTGCGAAATAGCATTGACAACGTCTGACACGGAGGCAAATCTATTACTAAAACTGTAACTAATACTAAAAAAACCAATAATTCGATTGACTTTACACTAGCCAAAGCAAAATTTAGATCGATCACGGATTATCTTTATAATCTCGGGGTATAAAAGCCACCATCGTTTGCTTATACACTTTACTTGTTGTTGCGAAGTAGATCCAATAAACAAACTATGGAACGAAAGAGATCGTAGCAACCGCGCTCGCTTACAGCACTACTTGAAATAGTTTTTATCACCAGATACATTTTCGTTCAAGTTCTCTATGAAGCGGACATGTGTAAATTTCCCTACGTTTACCAAAATGTAAATTCGAGAAATTAATTTTTCAATTCTGACGACCCGTTACTAGGGTGAAGATTCGGATGTTAAAAAATTTCTCGGGAAAACACTTTCTGTTTGAAATTATGGATTCTACAGGCCACATTCTATAAGAAAATATTTTTTTCCGGTCGATCTGAGACATTTTTTTGTTCGAGCCAAAAAAAAGGCAGTGTATACCCTTCCTTTTTTACCAAAAATCGACTGCACCAAAATTTATCGGGAAAACACTTTTTCTTATTAATTTTGGTGCGGAGAATCCAAAACGATTCGTACTTTTTCGATTAGACTTCTCAAAAAAAAGTTATGGACAAAAAACCAATTTCGACAAAAAATTCAAAGGGCTGTAACTTTTGATCTAGTAGCCCGATCTTGGAACTGTTTGAAATTATGGATTCTACAGGCCACATTCTATTAGAAAATGTTTTTTCCCGGTCGATCTGAGATAATTTTTTTTTCGGGTCAAAAAAAAAAGCAGTGTATAACCTTCCTTTTTTTTACCAAAAATCGACTACACCAAAATTTCTAGGGAAGTTTTACTCCAAAAATATTATTTATTCTTATGTATTTTGTTCTAATTTGAATTATAATTTTCTTGCAAAGCGAAGGTTCAATTCTGTTCAGATGAAAATCGAATTTTGTTAACAATAGTTCCGCTGCAACCAGCCAGATGGATCAAACTGTCAAACTTGTGTTCGCAACAAAAGCACGTTGTGTTTTTCCAAATCACTTTTCCCAAAAAAATTAAAAATTGTTTGCCATTTTTAATCTGTCACGTCCAAAAGTCTGGTCACGTTTTATTTGCCTAAAAGTAATAGCGCATCTTTCATTTTGATAATAATAATAATATAATTTTCATGTTTTTGCACAGTGGCGCTTAATTTCATCATTTTCTAATTAAATAGCATATGTACCGGGTGACCCAATAAGACTGTTCCTCGACCATATCTTGGGAAAATATTTTTTCCCGGTCGATCTGAGACAATTTTTTTTCGGGGCAAAAAAAAGGCAGTGTATAACCTTCCTTTTTTACCAAAAATCGACTGCACCAAAATCTCTCGGGAAAAAACTTTTTCTTATTAATTTGGGTGCGTAGAATCCAAAACGATTCGTACTTTTTCGATTAGACTTCTCAATCAAAAGTTATGGACTAAAAACCAATTTCGAAAGAAAATTAAAAAAAGGGCTGTAACTTTTGATCTAGTAGCCCAATCTTGGAACTGTTTGAAATTATGGAATCTACAGGCCTTATTCTATAAGAAAATGTTTTTTTCCGGTCGATCTGAGACAATTTTTTCTTGAAGACTCAAAGAAAGGCAGTGTATAACCTTCCTTTTTTTTCCAAAAATCGACTACACCCAAATTTCTCGAGAAAACACTTTTTCTTATTAATTTTGGTGCGTAGAATCCAAAACGATTCGTACTTTTTCGATTAGACTTCTCAAAAAAAGTTATAGACTAGAAACCAATTTCGAAAAAAATTCAAAGGGCTGTAACTTTTGAACTAGTAGCCCAATCTTGGAACTGTTTGAAATTATGGATTCTACAGGCCACATTCTATAAGAAAATATTTTTTCCGGTCGATCTGAGACAATTTTTTGTTCGAGCCAAAAAAAAAGGCAGTGTATAACCATCCTTTTTTACCAAAAATCAAATGCACCAACATTTCTCGGGAAAACATTTTTCTTATTAATTTTGGTGCGTAGAATCCAAAACGATTCGTACTTTTTCGATTAGACTTCTCAAAAAAAAGTTATAGACTAGAAACCAATTGCGACAAAAAGTTCAAAGGGCTGTCACTTTTGACTAGTAGCCCGATCTTGGAACTGTTTGAAATTATGGATTCTACAGGCCACATTCTATAAGAAAATATTTTTTCCGGTCGATCTGAGACAATTTTTTTTTCGGGAAAAAAAAAGGCAGTGTATAACCTTCCTTTTTACCAAAAAACGACTGCACCAAAATTTCTCGGGAAAAAACTTTTTCTTATTAATTTTGGTGCGTAGAATCCAAAACGATTCGTACTTTTTCGATTAGACGTCTCAATCAAAAGTTATGGGCAAAAAACCAATTTCGACCAAAAATTCAAAGGGCTGTAACTTTTGATCTGGTAGCCCGATCTTGGAACTGTTTGAAATTATAGATTCTACAGGCCACATGCTATAAGAAAATTTTTTTCCGGCCGATCTGAGACAATTTTTTGTTCGAGCCAAAAAAAAAGGCAGTGTATAACCTTCCTTTTTTACAAAAAATCGACTGCACCAAAATTTCTCGGGAAAAAACTTTTTCTTATTAATTTGGGAGCGTAGAATCCAAAACGATTCGCACTTTTTCGATTAGACTTCCCAAAAAAAAGTTATGAGCCAATTTCGACAAAAAATTCAAAGGGCTGTAACTTTTGATCTAGTAGCCCGATCTTGGAACTGTTTGAAATTATGGATTCTACAGGCCACATTCTATAAGAAAATATTTTTTTCCGATCGATCTGAGACAATTTTTTGTTCGAGCCAAAAAAAAAGGCAGAAAGTTAAAAACTCTCATAAGAATCAGTCTAAGGTTTTTAAAGCTTAAAGGCTCAAATCTGCTTACGAGCTCAGGTGCCAAATTTCTCAAATTATTATCCTCGAGCTTTTACTTTTTATCTTTCTATCCCGTTCAGGATTGACTTGGTAACTGGAAGTCACGTGCCCCAAAACGTTATTGTCTACACGAGGAGTCGTTCTCAAGAGAAGTGGGTCTTACGCAACAACAAATTGACATTACCTACCTATCTTTATTACGAGAATACGAGCAAGAAATACGGGAAGTTGAATGTTATCTTCTGCGATAGCAATATTTATGGTGAATTCACAATTGTCCAAATTACAATGTATGGAACCACACTTTGAATTATCTAATTATTGTTAATTCTATAGGCGAAGGATTTGTTTTTCGCAAGCAATAATTTAAAATATCTTCTAATATCACGCTGAATTGTACATGTCAAAAATAATAAAGCTCCCAGATTAGTATCCTGGGGAACTCCATGGTTACAATTCATAACTCTCGGCGAACACAAAAAAATTCGATCTGGAAACCGCAATTACACCTCTCCAACTCGAGAAAATTTACGTTGAGATGGTAATTGTGAGAGTTCCAAAATTTATTTCCTTTTAATGGCAAAATTTGTAATTAATTAGCATTAACATTATCGCAAGAAGATAACGCTAAATGTCTTCTTTTGGTACCTCTTCTCACATTATACCCGTAAACATTGTCTAAAACGAAATCCTTGGATTGTTTAACACTATTTTAGGTGTGATAATAATTTTGTCAGCAAATTGTATGGTGTGAAATGCTAAATTTTTCACAGCTTTAAGTATAAATTAGAATATTGTTATTACATTTGAATTAAGTTGATATGTTACAGCATACCGCAAAAATTTCGATTAAAATACCGTCAAAAATTAAGTCGGCTACTACAGTTTTCAAAATACCCTAGCAATCCCTAAAAAACTTCCGAGAGTCTTCATGAATATTCATAGAATTTTACTTCTACAGGACTCGAGACCCATTAATTGGTTTTCAGAGGGTTTAAACTGCTTTGAAAGTCTTTAAAAATGCGTTTGAACGTTTTTAAGAACTTCTAAAAATTCTTAATACGTTTCAAAGCTCCTTAAAGATTTTAATTTTAATTTTTTTAATGCAACACCCTGTATATCACGAACGTTAACATTTTGGCTTATTTTTCCTGATTACATGGATATATCACAACCTATATATATTTTTTAATATTATTATATATTATGTATATTACGTAAGTATATCATATTTTTCAAAATTTTTAAATCTCATGTTTCCACGGTGAACAATTTTTATTATTGATTGGTATTGGCTGCCTTAGTTACCATGGATACAATAAACAAAACAGAATCTTCATGAATCCATGGCCTACCGTTTAAAAACTGTAAAATATTCGGATTTTATTTTTGGTCCATTGGAGTAATACCGCGAAAAGTAGAACGGTTGTACCCCCCCCCCCTTTCCTATTTCCCAAAATTTCTAATTTTACTTGGATTCGAAAATTGATTTTATTTTTGTTTCTAGATAATGGTCGCAAATACGAAAAAATTACAAGGAACTAAAAAGTTTCCAAACAAATCATAAATTTTTATTTAACAATCTACCAGTGATGCACCGAAAAAAAGTTCGGGGGTAGAAAGTGGAACATGACCCCTGATAAAGCAACACCCTGTAGACTCTCACTACCAATGTTGTAAATCCCTTTAGCATAACACAAATCACAAAAATCGTTTGCGAACCTATGGTTATATGAACTTTAAGTCACAAAATAAGCCAAAGAATTAGCCCCTTCTGCATTTGCATTACACTTAGGAACACCCCGTATAGGTAAGGGTGGTTTTTTAAACAGAAAATGGTACCCTTGAGGTCCCAGAATTTTTTTATCAGTCTTTAAGCAACAACTATTTAAGGGTATTTAAGGAATCGATTTATTAACATCACTATCATTTGTTTCTTGACTTTAACATGATTCCAGAGGACACTGTATACATGTTTGACTATTATAAAGCAAAAGTCTAATTTACTCAAACCATAAAAATAATGGGTACCTATATTGCGCTTACATTACCAAAAACATTTATTCTGTGAAGAGGTACATTTACTATATAACTAAAAAAGGATAATAATAATACACTAAAGATAGAGAGAGAGAGCTCACCTATCCCCACCCTTCTTTTTTATGACGTCACATTGTTGGGCTCTGATTGGCTGTGCCATTTCGTGGAGATAAACTTGAATTTGTGCGGGAGATTTGAATTTTTGAATTGGCGGATGTCTGCCATTTTGTTGCGATAAATTTGAATTTGTGTGGGGTGGTTGGTTGGTGTTACAAGAATCGGAAATGTAGTTTTCTGTAATTAGCGTCTGATAGTAAATTCGAAATAGAGTGAATAGGGAAAGATTGAAATATAGATGGTGTAATGATAGTTATATACAGGGTATTTGTGATCGGGTGCTAATAGGTCGTTAACTGAACGGGCATTTTGTTTCGATAAGATCAAATCGACCCGTGTCGGTATATTTGAAATGAAATATACAGGGTGTAATGGTAGTTATACATAGGGTCTTTGTTCAAAGTTAAAAATGAATTTCGTTTGTGAAGAAGAATATTGCTCGAGGCTATGCTCGGGGCAATATCTTAATTGTGAAGCGATATGATCAGAAAATCCAAGGTACTTGCATGGAAATTGCAATGGGAAACTCGGAATACCCCAAACATTTTTTGATTTAAACTTGTATAAGCCCGCCCGAGAGGATGAGTAGTTTTAAGATTTCTTTATTTTGTTATTATTTGTAATTGAACGCTTATGCGGGGTGATAAATTGAAGAATTTTATGATTAATTTGACTTGTGTGCGTGAAATAAATTTTGTGTGTGTGAATTCATGTAAATCGTGTGTTCAGTCGAGCCCTTTAACGATCCAGATAAATGTCTCATGCTCAATTATGATTAATTTTGTTGATCAGTGCCTTAAGCTTGTTTCAGGTGTCTTCAAAATTTGTGAGTGACTCTTTTGGAATTGTAAGAATTCGATCGCGGCCATTATTTGGGTTTTAATTTAAATTTAATAAGGATGAAGGTGTTTTGTGTATGGTCGTAATGTAAAAAAAAAATGAAAAATTTCAAGCGTGCTATGGAAACAAAAGATTGTCATCTACAAACACTGGTCAAAAAAGTAGAAAAATCTATGAAAATTTATACAAAAAAAGATTTATTTAAAAAAATTCAGGCGTTCACCGCTAGGCCTCGCTTAATAAATTAATTATTTTGGTTCAGATTGTATTTTTACATGATTAAAGATAAAATTAATTATTTTGGCATTTTAATCAAGTAGCCTAAGCTAATTTTTTGAATCATATTCTTTAGTCAATAAAGAATAATAACAATAATTACCTTTTTTATACTGTGTGTACAAGTTTATTGACTCGTCCTCTCCAAAAATAATATTTACGCAATTATGTAACTCGAAAGCAATTACCATAATCGATTTTTACGAGCGACTCCCCCACCGTCACGCGGTTGTACTACACTCGTAGGTAAATTGTCAACATTTTCTTTCTTTATTTTCATTACTTGTACATAAAAAAACCTTGAACTCTTTTAATTAACTATCGTAGAGCACGCGAGAGTAAAATGTTTTATTTTCGACTTTTGGAAATACGTCAAAATTGTTATCAGCAATTCAGACGGGAGCCTGACAGTCCATAAATAAAAGCGCGAACTGAAGCGTCACTTTATTACACGTCTCTCTATATATTAATTAGTCGAGTTCATTTTATGTTTATCTAAATGATGGATTCTAAAGAATTTTATCTGAAATACGGCGGTCCTAACCGATGTAATTTAATTAATTAGAGTAATTAAGAATTTTAATTATATGTAGTAAGTTTAATAATATATTATGAGCCTTACCCCGAAGTCATCCGCAAGTGCAAAAGTTATTAATCAAAAATATTTATGCCTCGTTTTGCAAAAATGCAACAAACCTGTTTCGTTTTATAGTCGGGACATGTTTTCCACTTCAGATCGTATGGTCACAATGTTACCCCCCGCCCCCATCGCCTTTGGGTTTGATTTTCGCATTCTCATAAGTCAAAAACTTTTTTTGGCAAGATCTTTTCGCCTCGGCCAATCGAGTTTACTGACATTAAGCATCCGCTGCGCCTAATGCTTTAATTAGTGTTTTGGTAGAAATTACCATTCGCAAACGACTTTTATTTCAAGCAGGAGATCTCACCGAGATAGGGGAAATTGTGCAAGAATATTGATTTACCTTCATAATCTAATTTGATGCAATCGCGTTTGTCATTTGAACAGAATTCCGACGGGCACTGGTGAAATTTTAATTTAAAAAAGGGGTCATTCCACCAAGCCCTAAAACGTACTTTTCCGTATACAGTTTCTAACAGATGGAGCCACTGTTGGAATTTCAAAAAAAGTTGATTCAAATTTTGTTTAGAGTATGTATACCAGAGGCTCTATGGTGCTTACGAGAAAAAGTCCGACAGCGGCACCGAAACAGGATCTTTTTTCAAAAACCTTTTTCTAAATTTGTTCAGAATAAATCAAGACTTTTCTTTACAAAAAAATATATAAATATTGTTTTTATATCCCGTGTTCCGCAATCAGTATAGGAATTGATTAACAATCAAGTTTGGAATTTGGTCTTATTTTGAGAATACCCTGTATAGTTTTGTAAATTTTTCAAAAATGGTTCAATATGATGCTTAACAAAGAGAATTCAAAATTTTTGAAACAATCCATAATTGTAATAAAATATAGTGATTCATTTAAAATAACAAAGTTGCATCTCATACTACATTTACGGACCACCCTGTACATACAAACATATTTTTGGGTTATGCAGACTAAACCAGTTTTGTATTTTACTCTGGAAAGAGATATCGCGAGACACAAAAATTTCATAATAACGATTTTTTGCATTAGAGTTTTCTCGACGAAAGAAAATGGAAAATAAAATTGAAAATATCTTAGCTTAAGTGGATTCATTAAATTATACTTGGATATGTATACTTTTTCAGACATTATTCGCATTAGTTTTTCATAATAATAGTTGAACACCCTGTAAGTACATTTATTGAAGCCATTTGCATTTTAACTTCTAACGAAAAATATTTTCATTAGAAGATCCCCGAGATATGTAAGGTGTAAGTAAAAAATATGTCATAAAAAATTCAAAGCTTCCGAAACACAAAATTTCGTTTAGGCATTTTTTGAAAATTTCCAAAAATCATTATGTTCCACCATTCAATGTGTTTGTGTTATGGTTGCCGAGACACAAATTAAACAGAAGCAATTTTTTTAAATTTGGAAGTTCTACAATTCCCAAACGAAACATTTTTTGCTCTTCTGTACCACCCTCGACATTTATAACATTCTATCCCCATGTATATTTACAGGATGTCGCTTTAAATTCTTGGAGAATATAAGAGACATTTCGAATTTAGTTGATGATTTGTCTTAAAAAAAACTTGCCCAATAAATCGGTGAGAGGGGGGGGGGGGCATATCAAGAGAAGGGCGTATATCCGTACATTTTTGATATTCTGTGGCGCATCAAGGACACGCGATAGAAATTGTTCTTCAAAAAAATATTGCAAAACATTTTTTAAGAAATATTCAGATGTAGAAATTTAGAAGTTCTTCCAGAAAACCTTAGCTAAAACCTTCTAAAAAGGTTTTTTCTAAAGGTCCTTAGAAATTTTCACAGCAGCGATGATTTCATGAGTTTTTAAAATGTATCCTTATCCACAAATCAGCGACACTGTGTTTTACCACCCGCACGTTAGTAAGGGAGGTATTGTATTGTCACAAAAATAGTAATAATTGACCCCCTCACTTTTTACTACTTGAGAACTTATGAAGAAATGGAGGAGAAACGCTGAAGGAAACATGAAAGGAATTTGAGAGGAACTTGAGAAAGATATGATTTTACTAGAATTTAAGAACTTTTTTAGGATATTGATTGATACATTATGGGCAAAAAAATAAGTTTTTTATGTTGCTATATCTAAAAAAGGGTACTCTTTAAGAATATGTAACGAAAACTAGCAGTTACGATAAAAAACAAGCTCCCCTTGACCACGCAGAAGTACTCCACTGATCACAAACTTAAGGTATGTAGTTTATTAGTAGTAATTTTGGATAACATAGAAAGCTTTCTAAACAAAACGTTGTTTTGAAGATATATTCAGTGTTCCAGACAAAATGTTCACCCTGTATATTAAATCATTATGGAGTAAACCTTTGCAACTATTCCATTTTTATACTGGCAAATAGAAAGTAAAGTCGTATCCAACACTGAACCCATTCCCTATGGAGTACCACAAGGCTCGATACCAGGTCCAGTATTGTTCTTATATTACCGATCTACCAAATATCCTCAAAAATTCTGACAAAACTACCATTTTATGTTGCTTTAAAAAGAAAGGACAATCAATTGACATCTTGCATATGTTTAGTAGAAGAGAGAGTGCAAAATCGGATGGTTACTAATAAATTAAAAAACAATGTAAACAAAAGAACTTTCACTACAACAAAAAATAAAAAACACAGATCAAATGTAAAGTTATTTAGGTATAATTATTGATAATGAACTAAACACTGGAAGACTCATTGATAAACTTGTATACGATAAGGATGTCTAAGATCATGGGGTTCTCTAAAACCACATAGAAGATCGGACGAAGGTCGAATCAAAGAAAATATGCGCAATTATAGAGTTCTTATCATGCTTTAAAGAAAACCAGAAAATTCCGATAACTTCCGAAGACATGCCAAAAAATCCGAAATTTTGCCGATTTAATCCGAAATTTGCCGATTTCGTTTTTATTTTTTTCTGATGATATTTGTACAAATACAAAAAAAAATAAAAACACACTTTCTCATTGCCACTGTTCTACAAGATGGCGTTGAAAGTGTTTTAATACAACGTTTCGATTCAAGGAAATCATCAATTTTATTTTTTATATGGTCCGTAAAAAAGTACATACCGTATTCAATAGCATATTGTTTATTATGAATATAACGATGGACGGCACGCAAAACAACAAAAGTTGAAATCTGTTGGTTTCAACACGATGGTGCACCCGCGCACAACTCCCTAATCGTGTGAGAATACCTATCAGACATAATTTTCCATTTTCCAGGAAAACATTCCCATTGTTATTAACGATTATTAACGATTAAGATATTGTGCACGAGTGCACCATTCTGTTGAAACCAACAGAGTTGCCAATTTTTTTGTGTGTCGTACATCGTTGTATTCGCAATCAAAAAGGCTACTCAATACAGTACCTATCTACTTTTCTAAAGGAGAAGCTCGTGATTCAATATTTAGAAAATGTATGAAATCTAGCATGCCGTGTGCTGTTAGGATGTGTGGTGTTCGATGTGTTATACGGGTCGATTGTATCGCGCAAAAGTAAATCTTCAAAACGAAACATTGGACACTTTTAATGTGTTTTCTAAATATCGAATCACGAATCATGTGCTTATTTTATGTGTATAGCAAATAGATTGATCTTTTCAAATATCTTAAAAAACACAGGGGTATTGCCTGTATTTGAAAATCAAAGGTTGCATTGATTTCCGGTTAAATCAGAAGTAACACCGGAAGTTTCAATATACCATCGAATAGGGCGTAATGTCACATAAATCATTACAGTTGTTGTATCTCGCCAAATAAACGCGTTATTGAGGTACTGTACCTATATATTTTTACCACCTATGTACAGTGTGTCAAAAAGACAAGTCACCTGATCTTCCACTGTCTGTAAGTAAGTAAATTAAATAACGAAATAAAGTATTGCCCTTACGGGAATTTAGTCAAATATTAAAGAAGCGTTGAAGAGTTTTGCTTGTCCCTAATCCTCCACTCAAGTATTTAAGGTTAAAGTATTTATATACAGTGTGTTTCAAAATAAATCGGCACTATTGCTAACTTTCTTAGTTGTATAGTAAGAAAGATGGTTAAATTACACAAACTGTAATCAAAAAAAACAAAACGTCGCATTTTTCAGATAATAAAAAATGTGATTTTTTTCTACGAGACATTCTGTATATTATTACATCATATGGCAGATTATTAAATTCACTACAAAAGTGCTTGATACATCATACTCAAAAAAAAACTTCAAATAACCAAGATTTTTCGGTCAAATTCATTTTGATCTAGTGATAAAATGACGCTGTTGCAATCAGAAAACAAAACAAAATCGCATTTTTTAAATAGTAATAAAGATGTGACATTTGTATATGGAACACTCTGTATATTATTACATCAATTTTTTTTTATTTTATTTATTATACCGTTATCCGTGTGGGTATACTTACGGTCGTCATTGGAAAAAAAATTGACACTTAATTAAATTCTCTACAAAAATTCTTAATGCGCCATAGCCAACATACTTCAAATAACCAACACTGTACGATTATTTCAATTTCCATCTAGTTATCCATGAAAATAATAAAATGGCGTTGTTTGTTGTCTCTTACAGATAACCTATAAGTAACAGCATTTAGTGCTGTTAAAATGTATTTCGTAAAAAAGGTGCAATGTTATTTAAAATTTTATTTACTAGCAGTCTCGGTGCACGTCGTACCGCCTTTGGGTAGCCCGTTCCCGTGGGAACTTCAGGAAGCTCTTTCGGAGTAGGTACACCTTAACGCCTTTAAAGAAACATGCCTAAATATCAAGTCTTTTTTCGACTGAAAACGTAAACTTACGATCCTGTAGTGGTGATGTTTTTCAAAATCACACTGTGCACATTTTAAATATTTAAACCTATTGCCTACTTAACTTTGTTTTGTACTGGTATTAGCGGGCTATGCGCAGATGACTAATTTAGAGTCTGCAGGAGAAGTCAACTGGCTCTGTGAGTGACTCACAGCGGGGTTGCGTTATCTTTCGTCTGATACAGGTTTGTTGAATAATCACACTGTGCACAATTTAAATCATTTGAATACTTATGTCTTAAGAGATTTCGTTTCGGAATATGTTGAAGATTTATCGCAAAATTACGTGTACACTTTAAATATCTTGAAGTATTGCGCACTTTTAAGCGGCACACTGTGCACTCTTTAAATATTTGGAGGCACATATCGTGATCATTTCTCGTTTGTTGCACAATCACACTGTGCGCATTTTAAATCCTTTGAATAGTTACATTTTTTGTCAGAAAAGTTCTGCTTTGGCATCGCAATATTAATTTTTTTAATTATAGTGTCCAAGATTTCCTGAACCCCAATCACCCCTTCCAAGATTCCAAATTTAGAAGCAATGGATAACGCATCTTATCATTTTCATGGATAACTAGATTTGAAATGGAAATAATTTGGTTATTTGAAGTTGAAAGTTTAATTAGCTGTCATATGATATAATAATATACAGGGTGTTCCATATAAAAAGGTCGCAAAATGCGATGTTGCTTTGTTTTTTAGTCTTTCTAACTCCACAAGTAAGAAAGTTAGCACTAGCGCCGACTGAATTATTCAAACATACTGTGTATGAATCTTTTTTATATACCCAGACGAGAATAAGCAGTGTCAAATAATTATTACATACCTATGATTCGTTCGTGGACAATTTTAGGCCCGTACTCGCCTTAGTCTGGGTCCGAGTTTTACCTCTACCAAAATTACAAAAATCTTGCAATTCGTAACCTCACTTATTCAGGGCATTAGAGATGCTAAAGCGTCATCTACAAAGCCACTCTAATTTTTGTTAAATTTTGATTTTCTTGTTTTTTTAAGTTTCTAGTGACCTTGTAGTATTAATTGAAAACAAAAGTCAAATATTGATAAAAGAAAAATATTCTTTTTTTGGCACCATTCCTTTTACAGCTTTACATAGCTCTGTTGGGACCACGAAAATTTTTAGGCCAAAAATTGTGACCACAAGGCAAAAAAGGTTGAGAAACGCTGTACTAAGTTTATGGCACCCGTTACTTAAAAGTAATTTGCGACTAATTCACTATATACGTTAGCGTCCCATTTTCAACCCCCGGGATTTCGCCCGCGGAAAAATTCAGCATTTTTATTTACTTTTCTCCGATTTCCAATCACTTTATCTACATTAAAAAACCCGGTTTGTAAATTTGTCGATCAGTTGTTTAAGGCTTTACACGACATGATCATTATAAAAAAAAATTCACTTTCATAAAATAGTCTTGGTATATAGAGTCGAGGTCTTAATAGAAATAAAAACAAAGTAGGCGTGGAGACCTGTTGCCTCAATGTTATAACTAACATGAGCAAGAACAACAATTTCCATGGAAATTATTATATTTTCTGAATATCTGGAATAATGTGTACAGTGAGCGGCTAAAATATGGAACAAAGTCATTTAAAAATAAGGGGTTGGGTTAAAAAAAATGCTCGCCCACGTCTATCATAATTTTTTGTTGCGCATTTTTAGCACCAAAGAGAAAATAGGTATACAGGGTGCGTCAAAAATTTTGAATTGTGTTCTTTTTTACTTTTGCTTATAAAGAAACAAACACAATAGTCTATATATGAAGTCTGTAGACCCAGTAGAAGCAAAGTTGTAGCTCATGAAAAGTAGGTTCTCAGTCATCAAATTCCAAATCGAGTACTTCAACTTGAAATAACCAAAAAATGAAGCACTTTTCGGGGAAAACTTATGAATCCTATTTTAAAGTGTTTGAAAAAACCTTCCTTTTTGTTCCTAGCTTCAAAAGTAAGTGAGTTACGCTCAAAATAAAGTAGGTCCCTTTACGAGGAATCCCCCCCCCCCCCCTCCCGACTGTAATTAAGCGTTACCGCTTTACAGTTTACTTTATTTATGTATTGTTTATATGATCTGTAAGTTTGACCGGTGCAAAGTGCTTATTTTTGAAGTAAAAAAAATTTTGAAATTTTGAAAAATTGCCTATTTTTTCAAAATAACTTCAAAAGTATTAGTGATACGAAAAATTTACAAGAATAAAAAAATATGTGCTTTTTTCTGTAAAACAATAATTGGTTAAGATATGGATATTCAAAATTTGCACACACTCCTCATTAGTGACTCATTCGAGCCCTTTCAACTACAACCCTTTCAAAAATAAGGGTTTTAAAAAAATTAATTTGAATAATCTTATAGGTAGCTTTTAAAAAACCATGGTTTTTTAAAGCACTTTGTAGCTTAAAAATTAACCGATTTATGAGTAAAAAACCAATCACATATTTAATACATCAAAACGCGTGTAGTTACTGGAGCATTGTAAGATACACATAATGTGCTATTAAGGCACAGACATTTTATTTATTTTATTTTTTTCTACTTGTTATTGAAAATCTAGAGATCTAGGACGTATATTTCAAACAATAAGGGTTGTTTTTTTTATTAAAATAAAACAAATTCGTAAAATTTTAATTAAAAAAATTACTGTATACACGGTGTCCATTTTTCGAGTGCCACTATGGGGATCTCGCTTATCTTAAGAGATAGAAATGGCAAAGTTGCGAATTTTCGTGCTGAATAATAATTTGAAATATCTTCAGTAGTTTTGAAAATATCGCAAAAAAAAGAATATTTCTGATTTTCGTTTTTAATTTTTTCATAGTAAACTAATCGTTCTAGACATTTCTAATTAACACATTATTCAGACACTTTTTAATGGAGATTTCGAATATGGCGTCCCGTTTTAAATAACTTTTAAGATGACGGACAAACACGTGGCAACTTTCATTTTTCTTATGGGCGCCGTTTTGGATTTTGACATTTTGAGATTAGGTCTTTTTTTCTCTTTACAACGATATATCACACATGGTGGTTCAGTAACACATTTTTCCTAAAATTACAATTTTCATTTTCTTCGAAGAGTGCTTTGGAAAAACAAAACGTTCTTTTGTTATGAACAAAAGGTTGACATATTCCAAGTAGTATCATTTGCGTTTGTGCTAGTTTTATTACGAAAATATTATTTATTCTGTTCTAATTTGAATTATAATTTTCTTGCAAAACGAAGGTTCAATTCTATTCAGATGAAAATCGAATTTTCTCAACACAACTAGTTCCCTGCCAACGATCCAACCAGACAGATGGATCAACCTCTCAAACTTTTGTTCACGATAAAAGAACGTTCTGTTTTTTCAAAGCACTCTTCCCAAAAAATTAAAAAGAACATATGTTGATTAGAAATGTCTAGTACGATTAGTTTACCATGAAAAAATTAAAAGCGAAGGTCAGAAAGTTACCTTTTTTGCAATATTTTCCAAACTACTAAAAATATTTTAAATTTTTTTCAGATTCAGAAGAAAATTCACAACTTTGCCCCCATTTAACCTCTCTCTCTATCTCTTCAGGTAAGCGAGATCCCCATAGTGGCACTCGAAAAATGGACACCGTGTATATAGTATCAATGAAGAAAAAAAATTACTACAACTATTCGAATTTCTTCGCAAGGGTTGGTTTTTATAAGGGTAGAAATTATGTGGTAAAAGATAAAAATAGCAAAGAAATCTAAATTTAATGTTACTGTATAATTAAATAATCCCAAATTGCTTGAATTTACAATTATATGATTAATAGGGGTAGTTTCCACCCCTAAAAAATAAACAGCAACCAACGGCACAAATCCAATTTTGAAGTGGAGAATAAGAATAACCTACATCCAAATTTTCATACGAAGGAGACCCGGAAAATTACACAGTAACTAGCCTCAAATATTTTTGAATTTCTTATTTTATCGAGTGACATCAAAATCCAATATGGCGGCTATAAGAAATAAGAAACTTGATGTGATTTACTCGAAATCCACAAGTCATAAAAATTTCTTTTTAGCACAGAAAGCTGAGAAAAAATCACAGGGTTGGTTAACATTATTTTTTGATACCTTTGAACATAAATAATGAACGTCAGAACATTTTCGAAAATGACATTTTTCGGTTTTTTGGTCATAACTTTGCTATTTCTAGAGCTACAAGAAATTAATAATAATAATAATATATTATAATAGTTTATTGACCAACAGAACGCATCAATTTACAGGTCAACTTAAATATATATAGAACATATAAAGCATTGTGCATTAATAACAATATATAATAATAATAATAATCAGCATAAAATTCTACATAACTTTGCCCATTTAACCGACTTTTGTATCTCTTACGGTTTACGAGATACCTACTATGGACATGAAAAAAAATCTCACCCTGTATGTATGCAGCAGCAATGGCTTTTCGGTAAAAAAAACATTAAATACGGTAATAACTCTATAGGATATTATTGACTTTGAGGGTATACCTATATCTCCCAGTAGGTAGGTGTGGCTAGGTTTCTGTGAGAAGCACACTAGCGAAGCACTGCCAGATCACGACATTTGTGCTTCATTACTGGAAAAGCTGTGGCTAACTTCCCGCCTCTAACTTTGAGGCTTTATATCTCCTAAACCGTAAGTGTGGCTGGGTTCCACTGTGAAGCAGAAATGAATATACCAGCGAAGCACTAAGGATTCTGCCAGATCACGATATTTGTGCTTCATTAATGTAACAGCTGTGGCTAAGGTACGGCCTCTAACTTTGAGGCTTTGTATCTCCTGAACCGTAAGTGTGGCCGGTGTCTGATGTGAAGCACAATGAAGCACTGGTGGCGGCATTTGTGCTTCATATCGGTGAGCAACTTCCTGGACTTTGAAACTTTAGTATGCGCTCCGAATGCGGTAATGCAATAAATAACGCAAAACAGCTACACCGCAAATAAATAGCAACGGGCATAACTGAAATGCCGCATTAGAACTTGCACTTCGCTTAAGAATTCGAAATTTGTCAAAGAAGACAAATTAAGAAGTCAATCCTTTAGATTGTTACCGGCGCGGGTTTTTCGAGTATTCATCGGAGAAGATTGTGATCTAAACACGTGTCGGATGCCAAAGGATTGATTATCAAAATCACCAAACCGCCTTTTTTTGCCGCCGTCGATGAAATAAAAAATTTAAGCGGAAAATACGCACCCCTTTCAAAAAAACCACTCTCCTCCTCTTTCAATTCGGTCACCACAAATTGCACAAATCACTCACAGCACAAACAACAAAAACTATCATCAGGCGCGCGATAAGAGCCGTGCTAAAGTCGCCGAGCTTTAGATCGTGTTTGTTTAACTCTCGGGGAAGACTGTGGCCCGGACTGATTAACGCTCCGCCCCCCGAGACGAAGCGCGACAACTCTCACTCGCTCTCTCTCTCTCCTATCTCCCTACCAAAACCGCATTTTTCCATACAATTATCATAATTCTCTCGCAGATTATTGATACTATCTCGAAAATAAAGAGCAATTTTCCCCCCTCGAAAAATTGCTTTTTTTCATAACTCGCAGTTAATCGATTTAATTATTTTAAGAATTCAAGTGAGCGGAGTGGAAAAAAATTCGAAAAGTATGGTGGATGGGATCCCTTTTATTTATACACACAAAACCACTTAACTGATGATGCCATATAAGATATCAAGCTCTGCTCTGGCTCTGTCCCTCTATCAAGAATCACTTAATATGTACTGAACTCGATTAGGTTTGATTTTTGTTACCTCAAACTTGCGGGGGATCGGAATTGCATTATTTAACGTTATCGCCGAACGAGATGGATGTACGGTAAATGGCGATGAACTACAAAAGTGTAGCCCAAAATAACTCGAAAAAGCGATCTTTAGTACTCGCCAAAGTGCTCTTTAGAGATGCATTAGACCCTTCTTCAGAGACAGAGTGCGTCGTCTGATGTTAGCTACGACCTACGACGCTCAGGAAAAACTCAGAAGGTTTTGGCAAGGGTTGAAGATGTGGAACGCTTTGGAAAGGACGTGTAAGATTAAAGAAAAATGTGGACAGATTGAATAGCTATCTCTTGAAAGACTACAGAACCTTTGGACTTCTTCCATAACATTCTTATCTTTCCTGGAGCTCTGTTGGGCTTATGTTATAGAGATATTTAGGAAGGAACCCCCAAATTGTGCTTTCCAAAGTTATTCGAAAAGCCGCCACGCCAAAGCTTTCCACGCATATTCTTCCACCTTTCCACATCCCTTTGGGTTCTTTTCTGAGCTGAGCATAATAATAAAAAGTTAGTTTGTGGTGGAAATTCCGAGGGCCTGTTAACTTGCCCCCCCCCCTCACTTAGAGATTTGATAGTCGTATGATTACAAATGAATGCGCTCACACACGCCGCCGATAGTTACTCTTGCACCATTATCGTTTTTTATAATTTCGAAAATACATTTGGGATAGGCCATGTGTACGTACCTCCTCCCCCCCCCCTCACTACATATTTTGTCGCTGGTACCTAGATCGTTTGGTTATGCGCTCAATTGCGCCACTTGAATTGAACGGTTAAACCATAAAACATTTTTAAAAACTGGGGATTACTCTCGAAGATATGCCAGAAATTCGCGCCGATTTCGTTTTAATTTTTTTTTTTATTTTGCCTTTATTTTTGAGTTATTTGAACAGATACAAAAAAAAATAAGAAACACTTTTGCATGGCCACTTTTTGAGCTCTACAAGACCGTTGAGAGATTTTCAATTTAGAGAAATCATCATCAACAAATTTCCTGGAAAATGAAAAATGTCTCTTCTATGGTTTCGGAGATCCCCCCATACTTATCTTGGATACAGTGTATATATATTGTAAAGGAATCCTAAAAGACTATAATCAATAATGGCGCAAACATGTCTATTGACGGCGCATTTGAGAGAATGATGAAAGTAGTTAAAAAAACATGTTAAAAACGTGACTTTTGAAAACGTAAAGTTAGCCCCTCCCCCACTTTTTGAAAATTTGTCATGGCTTATCCGTGACAGCGCCATCTTTAATATAACCAGATGTACCAGATGGCATAGATAGAAAATAAAAATACGACACCAAAGCAATAATATTCAAATTAATTAATATGACAGCCAGATCTTCATTTGTTTTAAGAAGTTATCTTGCTCGCATAAAATTAGGCGCCCTTTAGAAGGGATTTTGTGATCTTCTTAATAAATATCAGTGTAGATATAGGTAGAAGAAAGGTTCCCAACCATAATAGCGCACAGATTTATGTTGTCGGCGCTTTGGGCGTTTCATTAAAGGTACGCTGTAGTGCAAAAACTATGGTAAAAAACGTAACTTTTGAAAACATGAAGTTTGTCCCCTCCCCCACTTAAAAAAAATTGTATGGATTAATCGTGGTGCAAAAATAAGAATGGCGCAAAGATATCTTTTTGCGACTCATTTTAGTGCATTATACCTAGGTAATTCCGTATGGAAAGATGATAGAAAAAAGTAACTTTTAAAAACGGTAAGTTGCCCCCCCCCCCCACTTTTTGAAAATTTATCATGACAACCGTGATGACGCTAGCTTTAATTCAAAGTTGCGCAATTGAGCGCATAACCAAATGTATCAGGCGGCCTAGGTACCTGCGACAAAATACATTGGGGGGGGGGGGTGTAAACTTAACCTGCATTTTCGGATTTCTAAAAAAACGGTAATGGTGCAAAAGTTACCCGTGTGCGCATGAGAGCGCATTACTTTATACAGTACGATGACAATCAAATTTCTAAGTGAGGGGGGGGGGGGGGGAATTAAAATTTAAAATATCTACTAGGATTCCTTATAACGGAATTTGATTGCGCTTCTGAAGGCTCCCCATGGAATATTCTCTGGTAGATCCAACACACCGCCCTCGTTATATTCGACCTGTAACATTCTACCCTCGGAAAACTTACTCCCGAAAGCGTTCACTTCCGGAAAATTGTCTTAAATCGGAGTACTTTCTCGCTATAGGAACTGGTTCCAGGGAAAATTTACTTCATCCGCATCCGCTGTAGATTCGCCGGTGAAAGACACGACAACGGAAAATAGTTTTCAACTAGAATAGTTTCCGCGCTCAAGAAACTACGCCTATGGGCGAAAAAGTGCCCTGGGAATATTCGACATCACTGTGTAGCGGACGAATATTCCATCGGAGAAGAATGTTGCGTAGAGGGGGTGATTAGAAGGGTACTGTAGAACCAAAAGCGAATTTTCTTAAAAGCATTTCGAAATTTTTTGAACGTAAACGTTTTTTGAAGCAAATTCCCAGTGAGGGAGATTATCTCTTAGGGGGGCCAATCTTCCAGGGACAAATTAATTGAAATTGCCTGTGAACGAGTTTTAGAGGTAGAATTTTTAGTGAGTTAGAGATTTTCCGCATCTGAATGGCTCGCAAAGGTTTTGAACCTTCCTAATGAACAATTCTCCTAAATGCTATTAAAGACTATGATCTTTTCTGAGAACCTTTGGGAATTCGCAACATTAAACATTATTAAATTTTTTTAATGCACGCGCCGCATGCACATCCGGCAGCAAACTAAAACGTGCTGCACCCTCATTAGTCAAAACGGCCAACCGAAGAGAGCGTAGCGTCCCTGGCCGCGAACGTTTAAAAACCCGAATTCCGCATAGGCAATACAAAACAAAATGGCACAAATGACTTATACAAGGTAAAAGGCTCCCTCCAAGAAAAATCGAAAACTAGATCGCTTTGGGATGATATAGGTAGTTGAACTCTTAACTAAGGTAACTCTAAGGTAACTACATAATTTTTGTTTTATGCAAATGTCGTAAGCTTATATACTCGTATTTGAATGAATGTTATTGCAACCAAAAATTTTGACCCAAAAGTGGAAACAAATTTCCAATTTTTCAATGTAAACGCCACCTTAACGTAAATTTCTGTGCCCGCCAAATTTAGTGGTGAATCCGACACTTTCTTTCAACTAAAATCAATCGAATCTCTCTCAGAACTTTGCGATTAAGGTAGAAATTGTAAATATTCAAAGGCTTATTCGCGATCGAAGTTAAGTCGGTTTTTTACACGTCGTCCGTCTTTGCGTAAGCTCTGCTCGGCGGTAGGTACATATGTAAATTTTCCTACTTTATATGAAATATACGAATTAGAAAAAGAGCTTTTCCGTTACAAAAACTGAGCTGTTAAATAACTTTAATCCACTTTCGACGTCCTGTTCACCCGCAATTCGCATTTTTCCAGATTTCTCTAATAACCGTCCACAAAATAGCACTCAGTTTTTGGGTACTTTTCATAGCTTGGCGACACGAGAAAGAGAGACTGCGATTAAGAGTTCTAAGAAACCTTTGGCCGCCCAAAGTCGACTAGTTCTCAGACACGTGCCTTGTAAAACGTAAAAGATAGATTTTATATACAGGATTGGCCGTATATACCTAACATTAGAGTCTTGAAACAGTTGTTCCGTCCTAAAATATGTAATCGACCATTCACTCTAAAAGATTTTGGGACCGCAGTACTGTACAGTGTACACGGCCAATAAACAATCCTGAATAGCTCTGATGAGCATCAGGGGAGGATGAGAGGGGTGGCGAAATTTGCTTTTGCCAAAGTATACCAGGGGTGTAAAACCAATCCGTATGGTCCTGCTTGGTGTGTTTTTAGAACACGAAATTAAGATAGGTATATTACAGTCCTAAACAGATTTAATATTTTTTATTTCCATTTTATGACGATTAGTCATGTTTAAATTACCTCATTTGCGTAAAATCCCGCTAATTTCATGCAAATGAACACCACTTCCGATTCTTGCAACCCGACCAGATGTAAAACAAGTAAAAAGTAAACATTTCTCATCATGTATTTAGATTAGGCACGACATCAACAATTAGGCACAGGAGCCCAAATGAGCGCGGAAAAATTCGGTGCCTTATTGAACGATGTCAATTGGACAAAGTGGGCTACCAATTGGGGTGGTTTTTTCGATTCACTTTACTCTGTAGACATCCTTTTGTCAGCACCCAATTGTCAGATAGTGCGTAAAGACGTCAGAATGTTATATAATTATTTAATCACGTGATCAGTAATTACCTTTTTGAGGTTTTTACGTCTCCTCGTGAAAAGTCACAGTCTAAATATTAAAAGTGACTCAAGTTACTAATAAAAAATCAAATTTATTTAAATGGAGGAGGGGGTCAAATGTCGTTCAAGAGTAAAAGTAATTTTTGATGTTTAGTGCATGCATCTCAATTGAACAAAAATAAAAACTCACCCTTAGCCTTATTAGTTCAGTCTCCAAAGGAAGCGCCATTACTCATATTCATCCAATCTTTTATCTCTCATTGTACTACTACTGCCCTTCTTTGTTTATCAAAGTACGGGGAGGAGAGGGATTGTATAAGAAAGTATTTCTTTCCGTTGGATCTGAGACAATTTGTTTTTCGGGCAAAAAAAGGCAGTGTACAACCTTCCTTATTTACCAAAAATCGACTACACCAAAATTTCTCGGGAAAAAACTTTTTCTTATTAATTTGGGTGCGTAGAATTCAAAACGATTCGTACTTTTTCGATTAGACGTCTCAATCAAAAGTTATGGGCAAAAAACCAATTTCGACAAAAAATTCAAAGGGCTGTAACTTTTGATCTAGTAGGCCGATCTTGGAACTGTTTGAAATTATGGATTCTACAGGCCACATTCTATAAGAAAATATTTTTTTCCGTTCGATCTGAGTCAATTTTTTTTTCGAGCCAAAAAAAAGGCAGTGTACAACCTTCCTTTTTTACCAAAAATTGACTACACCCAAATTTCTCGGGAAAACACTTTTTCTTATTAATTTTGGGGCGTAGAATCCAAAACGATTCGTACTTTTTCGATTAGACTTCTCAAAAAAAAGTTATAGACTAGAAACCAATTTCGACAAAAAATTCAAAGGGCTGTAACTTTTGATCTAGTAGGCCGATCTTGGAACTGTTTGAAATTATGGATTCTACAGGCCACATTCTATAAGAAAATATTTTTTTCCGTTCGATCTGAGTCAATTTTTTTTTCGAGCCAAAAAAAAGGCAGTGTACAACCTTCCTTTTTTACCAAAAATCGACTGCACCAAAATTTCTCGGGAAAAACATTTTTCTAATTAATTTTGGTGCGTAGAATCCAAAACGATTCGTACTTTTTCGATTAGACGTCTCAATCAAAAGTTATGGGCAAAAAACTAATTTCGACAAAAAATTTAAAGGGCTGTAACTTTTGATCTAGTAGCCCGATCTTGGAACTGTTTGAAATTATAGATTCTACAGGCCACATTCTATTAGAAAATGTTTTTTTCCGGTCGATCTGACAATTTTTTTTTCGGGCCAAAAAAAAGGCAGTGTATTACCTTCCTTTTTTACCAAAAATCGACTGCACCAAAATTTCTAAATGTTGAAAGTGACTCAAGTTTATTTAAATGGACGGGGGTTGGGGGGTCACATGTCATTAAAGAGTAAAAGTAATTTTTGGTGTTTGGTGCATGCATCTCAATTGAAGAAAAATAAAAACTCACCCTTAGCCTTATTAGTTCAGTCTCCAAAGGAAGTGTCATTACCCATCGTCATCCAAATTACCATTCGAACGACGCACCGCAACGCGTCGCATCGCAGCCCTTAAACTTTCGCCAGCCTTATTTTAAGAATGCTAAAATAAGTGCGCCATGTGGACTATACAAATGAATGTCTGAAACAAAAACACAACAAATACAAATACTGCTCAAAGTGTCCTCCATTTCTGTTAATGCATAACCGTATTCTTGCGAGGAACAAATTACTTCTTACTGATCTTAACGTTCGGTCATCTGTGCTGATTTTTAAATGCTGTAAATCTGGACACATATTCTTTAAATAGCCCCATAAAAATCTAATGGCGACCTGGCGGACCTTGAAATAGGGCCGTTAGTACCAATCCACGGATTCAGGAAATATCATTTAAATATTGCGTTACTTTTTGCGCATTGTGGGCAAGTGCACCGTCTTGTTGATAATATAAATTTCTTACAACATTTAAGGGCACATCATCTAGCATATTTGCTACCTACATACACTGTACACTGTATACGATCAAATATGTTATATTTCAAAGTATACCGTAGAACCAAATTGATTACGTCAACTTAGAAAAATCAACAATGTAAATTAAAACGGAAAAAATAAAATGAATTTTTTTTAAATTATTGACCATCGGATTGAGCGTGGTAGCTGTGTAAGAAAGCTGGTCTCAGCCTTTCAAGTAAAAATAATCATAATCTAATCACATGTTCTACCCTTCATGGTATTCTAATGAAAGGTCTCATCGACATAAATTAGTTCGCACACACTATAACTTTCCCGTGCGACTCTTTTTCGAGAGCAGTGAGCGACGGAGCCTGGGGGAGGGGTTGTTGCACTAGTTTTATCCTTCATGGTACTCTAATGAAAGGTCTCAACGAAAGGAATTAATTTCTACCAACCATAGCTCTCCTCATCGACCTCTTATCGTGATCGTGATCTGTTGCAGAACCCTGTATATAATATTATTAATAGCAAATAATGTAAGAAATGGTGTTGATTGAAGCATACACACAACTGACACAACTATCAGATAGTTTATTTATGATTTGATGACATAAAACCTTGACATAGGTTCCGATTATGAGGGATGCTGCGTCTCCAAAACGAAAGGCACACAAAACAAACACAAAACTATGGTGTTTGTGTCATGTCGATGACTAAACATTTTGATTTTCTCTGAAACGGAAGGCGCATAAAACTTGAGTAGTGGCGCACAAAATCAGCGCAAAACCATGGCATTAGTGTCATGTGAATGATAGACTCCCAACAGAAAATTTTCATTTTCTCGTAAACGAGAAGCGCACCAAATTTGGGTATTGGCGCACAAATGAGCAATTTTTCTTCCTTCCCGATGTGCTTCCAAAGGAAAACTCTATTTGCGTGTACAGATCTTGCGTAAATATTTCTGTCGTTTTTTAATTAGGACTCTGTTTCAATGTCTGCTAAAATGCCCCCTCAAAAGAAGTATTCAAAAATAAAATAATTTAGCGAATATTCTAGAAACCCAGACGGAGATCGGGGCGCAACCTGCCGACATCAACCCGATAAGCGATTAGTCGCCAGGGATAAACATTGTGGAACAAAAGTAGTGAAGATCCACCCCTGTTAGTGTCTACCAGGGACGCATCCCCACGACAGTTGACTAAATCCTGGGACAGGCGAAATTGACGAGTTTGTTATAAATGTTGAGTATAAGTGAAGGATAAATACCTAATATTTAACTGTTATAAATCAATGTATTTAAGGATTGTTATAAATTCATTTTTAATTGTAAATAAATAAATCAGGTAATTAGTTTTTTTATGGGCGTCGTTTTGGATTTTGACATTTTGAGATTACGTCTTTTTTTCTCTTTACAACGATATATCACACACGGTGGTTCAGTATCACATTTTTCCTAAAAATACAATTTTCATTTTCTGCAAAGAGTGCTTTGCAAAAACAAAACGTTCTTTTGTTGTGAATAAAATGTTGACTTATTCAAGCAGTGTCATTTACGTTTGTGCTATTTTTATTGCTCAAATATTATTTATTCTTATGTATTTTGTTCTAATTTGAATTATAATTTTCTTGCAAAACGAAGGTTCAATTCTGTTCAGATGAAAATCGAATTTTCTCAGCACTATTTCCCTGCCAACGCTGCAACCAGACAAATGGATCAAACTGTCACACTTTTGTTCGCAACAAAAGAAGGAACGTTTTGTTCTTCCAAAGCACTCTTCCCAAAAAATTAAAAATTGTATTTTTAGGAAAGATATGATACTGAACCACCATGTGTGATATATTGTTGTAAAGAGAAAAAAGACGTAATCTCAAAATGTCAAAATTAAAAATGGCGCCCATAAGAAAAACTAAAGTTGCAACGTGTTTCTCTGTCATCTTAAAAGTTATTAAAAACGAGATGCCATATTCTAAATCACCATTGAAAAGTGTTCGAATAATGTGTTAATTAGAAATGTCTAGTACGACTAGTTTATCATGAATAAATATTTTCAGAACTATTTCTTTTCAGATGGTTATTCATCACGGAAATTCGCAACTTTTCCCCCATTTAACCAACTTTCTATCTCTTAAGGTAAGCGAGATCCCCACAGTGACACTCGAAAAATGGACACCGTGTATATGGCTACAATAATCTTTCCACCTTTACAACGTGCACATTTTAAATCCTTTGAGGTTTTGTGAGTTAAGAGATGCCGTTTGAGGACACTGTGTGGATGTGTTGCGAAATCACACTGTGCACATTTTAAATATTTGAAAGTATTGTGAGTTGATATATTTAATATTGGTATCGGCGCGTAGAAGACTGCAGCGAGCTATGTGCAGGTGACTAACTTAGAGTCTGCATCAGGACGAACCAACTGGTTCCGTGGCGCAACAAGAATACGAATAGTGAGGATGCTTTATCTTTCGCCTTCTTACGTGCCGGGTACAATAGTTCGTTGTATAATCACACTGTGCATATTTTAACTCCTTTAAAGCCTTATTAACATAAAAAGAAGGAATCTTCTTTTATTTTAGGGTGTTTTCTAATTTTTCTTCTTTAAAATATTTCTACACCTACCAGGTAAAAAAATTTAAAATGAAAATTACAGCATTTTTTTTAAGAAACTTCAAAATGAAATGTTTTCGAAAGTTTCTTCAAAGATTTTCAAAATTAAATCATGAAATATGAGTTGGAAGAAGGCGATATTGCTTAATTTTTGATTTTTTAAAGAAATCTAAGTATAAACGGTGAACCAAATTTATTTGAAACCCTTTTTCAGCGTAAATAACTTTTTTGGTTTTTGTGCAATTTTGATAAAATTTGAAACGTATATTAATAGAGCATATAGGTATGTAGGTTTAAATGGAAAAAAAAACTAACGGAAAAACTACAAGGAGATTCAAGTAATGGTCAATTTCCTGGAAAATGGATAAGTATTCTCAAATGATTATGGCGTTGTGCGCGGGTGCACCATCCTGTTGAAACCAAAAGTTTCCAACTGCTATGCTATTAAATAGATTATTATTATAATACAGTACCTATGTACTTTTATTACGGGCTATATAAAAAATAAAGTCGATGATGATTTCATCACCGAAACGAAACGATGTATTAAAAATCTCTCAACTGTGCCTTGTGCAGCTCAAAAAGTGGCAATCAAAAAGTGTTTTTCGGAGATCCCCAATCCTTATCTTGGGACACAGTGTATATTATGTATTTGCCAAATTTGGAAAAGAATATAAGTATTGGGCTTAAAACTTTTCAAAACGCCTCCCTTATACAGAATGGTATTATCACAGATTTAAATCTGTGGTATTATCAAACAAAACTGGTTTTGGAAGAGCAACAAATGTTTTATCCACAATCGGTACATAGTGGTTACACTACCGATATATCCTAAACTCTGGAGAAAATTCTGTTGATCACTTTTCCTCTCTTTTAAACCTTTAAATTAGAATGTATTACAAGTAGATTTCAAGTGACATTATTTGAACTTGTATTATAATAACAAATGTACCGTTGCATTCAATAAAAATAAGTACATTTTCCTATACCTAAAAGGGCCATATGTTACTATATCACTCATATACTTATATACTTTGCAGGTCTCGGGAAAATATATATCTCAGAGCTTGTTCAGAAATTTCTGTAGTAAATGTTGGTGTTGAAATAAATTTTGAAATTTATCATCAGTCTTCTTGATCACAACTTTATCTTCCAACAAGACGGTGCACCATCCCATAATTTCAGAAATACGAAGAATACGTTGAATCCCGTTGATCCATTTAGGTTGATTCAATTAGTTATTAAATGTATATAGGTATAACACGAAATGTGACCCGTTTTAACCGCAGAAGTTGTCTGAAAATTACGCTCAACACTGTATATATTACGAAGGTAAATAAATAAAATTGAGGTTGACCACCGAAAAAAGTGTGATAACCGCATGTAAACCCTTCGACCAACCCCCCCTTCTCCCCCCCAGATCATCAAACAATGTAAGTCAATTTGAGTTAAGACAGGACAACAGCGTGTAACGACGGCGCCACGGATCCTACAGAACTCGCCGCCGGTAAAAGGCCCATAAATAAGCCGAACCGACCTAATAAAAAAAAAATCCCATCAAAATAAAACAAGTACACGTCCACCTTCGCGTGCTTTTAACGTACGGCCTGTATTGGTCGCGCTCCACCTGAAGACACGCCTTTATTATTTTACCTGAATTAATTTATAGCCGCCACCTTTCCTATTATATTCATATAGTTTTATATAGTATATTCTCTTTTATTACCACTAGACATGTCGTTGCCTAATGCGACAAAAGCGATAAAAATGAAACTTGTGAACTTTCAATGAAAATGTGTAATTAATGGCGCGTTTTATTATTTATTTATATATTATTGTTATCTGCCTATCTTAAATGGTGGTAATAGACGATTTCCCATGTCATTGATTAAAAGATAACTATTTCGTGCTGCTAGTTGTCGTTTCATGGATTGCAGAAAAGCAATCGCTACTATACTGACAGTGGGTGATATTAATATCAACTTTTATAGTACTAAATTAAAACTTCATTAGTTCCAAACAAATTTTCTTCTTCATTGTCGTAGAATTTATTCAATGATCATAGTTAGATCTTTTAATTGGAACACAACTGTAACAAAACCAAAAAGATTCCATTAATTTTTCTCATGTATTATATGGAGATCTCGCAAACTATACAGGAGATATAGAAACAATTAAATGAAAAAAAGTTTTTTAAATGTAATGAGAATAAGAAGATGCGAAAACGTTTAATGAAATGAATTTTTTTTTAATTATTTAAAAAAAATTGTATGCGAGTCGTTGACTATATGTATAATTTTGCATTTATTTTATTACTTACAAACAAATGGAAGATCATAACCGAACACAAAGCTGGTTCATTCTCATTTTTACATATACAGTGTGTTCCAGCTAAATCCATCACTATTACCACAAATTTTTGTATAGTTGACCTGTGCTAATACGCTCTTTCTTTATCACTGATACTACGAAAGAAGCTAAAAGAACACGTGTTTAACGTTGCTCGCATTGAATGTCACTTATTTTTGCACCTGTAGAAATCGAAACGCAAGGGATTGAAGACGTGAAACAGACAAACGGACCGACAAAATAGCATATATGAGGAATTTTTTTTAAAGTAATGAACGTCCTCTCCAGGACAATGTAACTTTAGGAATAGAAGGACGAAATCGCAATACCTACGTAAAGAACGTCATGATCCTTTCCCCCCATATTGCAAATAAACCCCTAAAGCAGATCTAAACAAGTATAAATCGTGTACTCTTATTGTGCAGATAAAGCGCATTTTTTTAAACCGAAAAGTAGCCTAATACCTAAATCGTCCATCCTCCGACAATCTGTTCTTGAGATATAATGAATTATTTATATCTTATCACGATAAGGAGTCGAGGAGGAGGACTCTGGTTGGTACAAATTAATTCCTTTCGTTGATACCTTTCATTAGAGTACCATGAAGGATTAAAACCAGTTCCACCCCCACCCCATTGCGCACCCCCCCAAACCCCTCTTTTATAAGGAGTCAGAAAGGAGGGCATAGTTGGTAGAAAACATACCTTTTGTTGAGACCTTAATTTAGAATACCAGAAAGACAAAATTTCTACCCCTCCCTCCTCCCCCGCCACTTACTGATCTCGCAAAGGAGTCGCACAGAAAAAGTTATTAGTTTGTACAAACCAATATTTTCAAATGAGACCTTCATTAGAATTACCATGAAGGTAGAACGGTTTCATCCCAGCCCCCCCTTTCAAAATTTACTAGCACCGCTAAAAACATGCTGTATGCAAATTCTGAGCCAGGTGGTTGGCGAATGTAAAAGTTATGCACGTTTTTACATTCAAAACAGCAGTACTCAAACATAATTCATTCCCCCCCCCCCCGAGACAGCGAAAAAAAACATGTAGTATATAAGTCAAATTTGCAAAATTTGAACCGAATCGGCAAAAGCGTTTGGCAGTTACCGTGTTCACGGACAGGCAGACGGACGGACGGAACTGCTAAGTTCACAAGGGCGCAGAAATGCAAAAACGCGGTAAATTTCTAATGGTGGCTCAACACAGTGCTTTATGAAAATTAAACCGAATATTTACTTATGATTTATGTTCTCCTGATGGTTCTTTAAAAAGTACTCTCAAGCTCTCAAGATTCATTTGAAAAACATTTACTGATACTAAGCGCGCAAAGTTACAAAACCGCATAGGTAAATAAAGCTAAATTTCTACTAGAGATTTATGCTCTCCGGTTAAAGCAATTACTCGCAGATTCCCACAAGGATTTTTATACCAAATTTGTACTTGTAACTTATGCTGTCCTGGTGCTACAAGCTAACATTAATTTAAAAATCCTTT
>NW_022170596.1:28005252-28012310 GCF_008802855.1 Photinus pyralis | reverse complement strand
TTCAAAATTCAAAAATTTGGGCGTATAGTTACCCCCCCACTTTTGGAATTTTCAAAATATTTTCATTGCAATCGTTTGTTTGTCGTTTCTTGGCGTTTGTTAGTTTCATTTTCACGTTTGTTAGTTGATCGTTATTTAATTATTCACAATTCAAAAATTCGGGCGTATAGTTAACCCCCCACTTTTGAAATTTTCACAATATTTTCATTGCAATCGTTTGTTTGTCGTCTCTTGGCGTTTTTTAGTTTCATTTTCACGTTTGTTGGTTGATCGTTATTTAATTATTCAAAATTCAAAAATTTAGGCGTATAGTTAACCCCCCACTTTTGAAATTTTCAAAATATTTTCATTGCAATCGTTTGTTTGTCGTTTCTTGGCGTTTTTTAGTTTCATTTTCACGTTTGTTAGTTGATCGTTATTTAATTATTCACAATTCAAAAATTCGGGCGTATAGTTAACCCCCCACTTTTGAAATTTTCACAATATTTTCATTGCAATCGTTTGTTTGTCGTCTCTTGGCGTTTTTTAGTTTCATTTTCACGTTTGTTGGTTGATCGTTATTTAATTATTCAAAATTTAAAAAATTTAGGCGTATATATAGTTAACCCCCCACTTTTGGAATTTTTAAATAATTTTCATTGCAATCGTTTGTTTGTCGGTTCTTGGCGTTTTTTAGTTTCATTTTCACGATTGTTAGTTGATCGTTATTTAATTATTCAAAATTCAAAAATTTGGACGTATAGTTAACTCCCCACTTTTGGAATTTTCAAAATATTTTCATTGCAATCGTTTTGTTTGTCGTTTCTTGGCGTTTTTTAGTTTCATTTTCACGATTGTTAGTTGAACGTTATTTAATTATTCAAAATTCAAAAATTTGGGCGTATAGTTAACCCCCCACTTTTGGAATTGTCAAAATATTTTCATTGCAATCGTTTTGTTTGTCGTTTCTTGGCGTTTTTTAGTTTCATTTTCACGTTTGTTAGTTGATCGTTATTTAATTATTCAAAATTCAAAAATTTGGGCGTATAGCCCCCCACTTTTGGAATTTTCAAAATATTTTCATTGCAATCGTTTGTTTGTCGTTTCTTGGCGTTTTTTAGGTTCATTTTCACGTTTGTTGGTTGATCGTTATTTAATTATTCAAAATTCAAAAATTTGGGCGTATAGTTAACACCCCACTTTTGGAATTTTAAAAATATTTTCATTGCAATCGTTTGTTTGTCGTTTCTTGGCGTTTTTTAGTTTCATTTTCACGTTTGTTGGTTGATCGTTATTAATTATTCAAAATTCAAAAATTTGGGCGTATAGTTAACCCCCCACTTTTGGAATTTTCAAAAAATTTTCATTGCAATCTTTTGTTTGTCGTTTCTTGGCGTTTTTTAGTTTCATTTTCACGTTTGTTGGTTGATCGTTATTTAATTATTCAAAATTCAAAAATTTGGGCGTATAGTTAACCCCCCCACTTTTGGAATTTTCAAAATATTTTCATTGCAATCATTTGTTTGTCGTCTCTTGGCGTTTTTTAGTCTCATTTTCACGTTTGTTAGTTGATCGTTATTTAATTATTCAAAATTCAAAAATTTGAGCGTATAGTTAACCCCCCACTTTTGGAATTTTCAAAATATTTTCATTGCAATCGTTTGTTTGTCGTTTCTTGGCGTTTGTTAGTTTCATTTTCACGTTTGTTAGTTGATCGTTATTTAATTATTCACAATTCAAAAATTCGGGCGTATAGTTAACCCCCCACTTTTGAAATTTTCACAATATTTTCATTGCAATCGTTTGTTTGTCGTCTCTTGGCGTTTTTTAGTTTCATTTTCACGTTTGTTGGTTGATCGTTATTTAATTATTCAAAATTCAAAAATTTGGGCGTATAGTTAACCCCCCACTTTTGGAATTTTCAAAATATTTTCATTGCAATTGTTTGTTTGTCGTTTCTTGGCGTTTTTTAGTTTCATTTTCACGTTTGTTAGTTGATCGTTATTTAATTATTCAAAATTCAAAAATTTGGGCGTATAGTTTACCCCCCACTTTTGGAATTTTCAAAATATTTTCATTGCAATCGTTTGTTTGTCGATCTTGGCGTTTTTTAGTTTCATTTTCACGTTTGTTAGTTGATCGATATTTAATTATTCAAAATTCAAAAATTTGAGCGTATAGTTAACCCCCCACTTTTGGAATTTTCAAAATATTTTCATTGCAATCGTTTGTTGATCGTTTCTTGAGTTTCATTTTTACATTCGCTGGTTGATCGTAATATAATTATTCATAATTCAAAAATTGGGGCGTATAGTTAACCCCCCACTTTTTGAATTTTCAAAATATTTTCATTGCAATCGTTTGTTGGTCGTTTCTTGGCGTTTGTTAGTGTTTCATTTTTACGTTTGTTGGTTGACCGTTATTTAATTATCTAATTTCGAAGTTTGAGCGTATAGTAAGCCCCCCCCCCCCAAGCTGCAATATTTCATTTTTTTTTTGTTGTAATCATTTGTTGGTCGTTTGTTGGTGGACTAACTTGACACCAGTGTATTTTGTGGGTAAAAATTAGTCGTTAATTAGTGCTAAATTATAGGCATATGTTTACTTGACTTGGGCAAAGTGGTGGTGCCAACCTTATCGACCTAGCCCTCTGCAGCTCATTGGCTATGCGCCCTCTAAAGACATTTTCTCGAAAGCTCTATGAGAGACCTAATGAGTGTCTGAGAAAGGATTGAAGATAGCATTCTAAGATGTCCAATGCAATTGCAGGCGTCGTATTATACCGGGTGTCCCAGGTTGAACGCACTATGGTAGCAAACCGAATTAATGTATTTTTTTCGCGAAGGATCCAAGAGGCCTATGATCTGTTTTTGACGTTAGCGTTCAAAGTTGAACACCTATTTCAAAGGCTTCTTGGATCCTTCGCGAAAAAATACGTTAATTTGGTTTACAACCGAAACACACCGTACATAAACTATTCTGGGCCCTTCCAGAGCTCTCTGAACTTGCCTATAGCTCTCCAAAGGAACTCTATAAATACCCTAAAGAGCCCTTTGGAACACTTCAACCACTCAGATTTATAAACGTTCTCAAAGTGGACAGTCGAGGAGACTACCATATTTTCAAAAGTGGAACTTTTGTAAAAAAAATTAAAACTTAATGGAGGGGGGGGGGGCAGAATTGCAATAACAGTAAGACTAGTAGTGGTACAGGCGGACAAAAGCTGTAGAAAGTATTGGCAAGGCATAGAACGCCATGGAGAAATATTAGAAGGCCTCCTTGAAGCCTTCTAGCTTTTTTGAAGTGGCTTTTGCACCGGTCCCACTTAGTTCTAGAAAAGAATTGAAAAGGATTTACAGGGTTTTTTACAAGGCGATATCTCGAAAACGGTTTCAAATATTTTTATGAAATTTTTGAGGGAAAAATATTTTTATGAAATTTTTGTGAGGGAATAGAGGTATTGGGGGGGGGGTCAAATTTTAACAATTAATTCAAAATGTCGAAGTCACCCCACCACAAAAAATTGAGAAAAGGAAAAAAGGTATTTAAGGACATTTCCAAATCTTAGTCTCTCCCAGATTCACCAAGATTCAAAAATAAAACTATAGAAGGGATCTCAAGGACTCATTAGGACGCATTCAAGAGACCGTGGAAAGTGCTAAAAATGCATGAGTAATGAGGTGCCTTCCAGAGCTCTCCTAGGGAAAGGACCATAACTTTTAGACATCAATTAAGTTTGCCTAAACTGCGAGGCAGTTGCCTAACAACTTTCATATAGAAAAATGTTGTAGACAGTCGATATTTACCGAGATATAAACTATATTCCAAACATAAGGGGCACCCTGTATATATTTAAAATATAATATATAAAAATGTATACTTAAAAGGAGTTTGTACTTTAAACGCGAAGTACCTGTACATAATCTGCCTTGATGAGAGCGAAAATAGACATGCTATTGAATATGAGCCGGATCAAAAGTCTGGTTTCCGAATACGAGCCGAGTGGCAAAAAATTCCCCCACTGAAAATCGTACGCAATTCTTCGTATCTTGTTCGTGAGCTAACGCCACTTTCGTGCTTTTATACATCGATTTGTACAGACGATCCGTGGTCGAGTTAAAATTTTGCTTTTGCTAGTAAGTATCGTAGGTTGATGCGACTTTCGCGAGCTTGTTTAGGCATCATTTAGCTACTTTTTCATGAAAAAAAAATCAAACCAATGCATTTAATTTATTTGAGAACATTAACCATTTCTGTCGGAATGTCGAAAAAAGCCCTCAAGCGGCGATATGTGAAACTAACAAAACTTTAAAGATCATAATATTTGCAGCTGAAGAATAGCTCTTTTGAACTAACCCGAGTTTGTTTAAATCGGCTTAGCCGTTTGGAAGATACAGGGTGTTCTTTACGGAAACCTTTGAATACCCCCCCCCCCCCCACTTCTAGATATATGAATAAGACTAAATAGAAAGAAAGATCAAACCCAAAAAAGGTTCAGATTATTGTCGACTTCAAAGACCGGGCATTTTTTTGTTAGGTTAATATAACGGAATTCACAGAAACATCACTTTTTTAGATTCTAGATGGCAGTTACTTAAAAATATTTTTCAGGTTTTTCTCGTGGCTGTTTTAGTAATAACTTTTTTTACAAGCGTCTACGATGGACAGGTTCCCAGATACAGTACCTGGCATTCTTATTTGGCCACCCTGTACAGTTTTATAGATAAAAATGATAAAATGAGGTAATACAAAAGACTTACTCATGAGTAAAAATTAAGAAGAAAGAAAAATATCAAATGTCCTAGCTAAATAGAAACAATAATTACCGATTGTACAAGTTTCTATCGGAGAAAATGTGCGAAATGGAAAACACATGTAACTTTAAAATGAACGTTAATCGAATTTATTTATTTATCTAAACAATAGTTAACAAAATACCTTCATGATAATTAACAGGACTTTTGCATTTATATAATCTGCGTAAAAGTATAATTTTCTGATTACTAAACTTTAAACCGGAATAGTTTACTGTAAGTTTTTTAGTAGTTAACTAACATCCATTTCCGATTTTAGGCGCCACGATGGCACAGTTATGTTGCATACAGAACACTTTACAATAATTACCTCCTCGACAACTGTCCCTTTCAAAGCTCTGAAGACGTCTTAAAATAGTTCAGTTTTTAAATCAAAAAACGTCTGACACCTACAAAAGATTCGAGGTTCTTTAATGTCCACTACTAAAAAGGGTTGATCATAAAGGCGTGGCGCACCAATATTGCATTTTGTTAATGGAACACCCTGTATATTACTCGATATTTCAATTCTTAGTACCCAAATGCAATCGTTCCCGAGTTAAAATAAATAAAAGTTGTTTAACATTTTATTTCCCTTAATAAGGCAGCAGTCAGTTGTTTTTATTTATGAAAACAAATGAGTAAAGAAAAACAAATGAATTTTTTTAAATGGCAGTGCACCTTTTCAATACAATATTTGCATATTTGTATGACAAAGGTGATATTTCTCAAAAACTGTCCATAGGATCAAAGTGGCATTTATATCTTAAAAAGAGGACAAATCGGCCTTTCCAAAGTATAATTTTGAGTTTTTGTTGCACTTCCGTTATTAGGGCACAAGGACAAAACTCATTATAGGTCCTCTTGTTCCAATCCAGGCATTTGGAAATTCTTGAATAGTTGGGTCCGTTAACTTGGCCCCCCCACTGAGAGATTTCATAGTCTTATTATTTTGAAATGAATGCGCTCGTTATGCGCTCATATGCGCCACCGATAATAACTCTTGCGCCATTATCGTTTTTAGAAATCCGAAAAAACATTTGGGGGGGCCAAGTAAACGTAGCCCCCCCCCCCAGTACGTATTTTGTCCCTTATAACTAGGTCACCTGATACATTTGGTTATGCGCTCAATTGCGCCACTTGAATTAAAGCTAGCGCCATTACGGTTAAGCCGTGACAAATTTTCAAAAAGCGGGGGGGCCAACTTAACGTTTTTAAAAGTTACTTTTTTTAACATCTTTTCATACGAAATTGTACTCTCAGGTATGCGCTGAAATGCGCCGTAAAAAGATATCTTTGCGCCATTATTGTTTTTTGGTTATTCTTAAATATATTTGGGGGGGGGGGCCAAGTGAACGGAATCCCCCATAACGCATTTTGCTACCGGTATTTGTGCCACTTGATACATCTGGTTATGAGCTCAATTGCGCCACTTGAATTAAAGCTAGCGCCATTACGGTTAAGCCATAAAAAAATTTTTAAAAGTGGAGGGTCTAACTTAGCGTTTTCAAAAGTTATTTCCGGAAGTGCGTCCATTTTGAAAATATTTTACATCGATTCGGCCTTCGGAGTAACTCCTAAATACAAATTTTTAAAAACCTACCTATTTTACTTTCTCAGAATCGTTTAACTAAAGCTCCCAAAAAAACACCCTGTATAGTGTATCTGAAACACTATAATGGCGCCAAGCCAGATTTCTGAGCTAACCTAACTAACACGCTAACCTAACCTCACTAAAATTATTTTTTAACCTTCGATCTCCTCGCACATTATATTCTCCTGATACCAGATTTCTGAGCTAACCTAACTAGCACGCTAACCTAACCTCACTTAAATTTTATTTTAACCTTCGATCCCCTCGCACATTATATTCTCCTGATACCAGATTTCTGAGCTAACCTAACTAGCACGCTAACCTAACCTCACTTAAATTTTATTTTAACCTTCGATCTCCTCGCACATGATATTCTCCTGATACCAGATTTCTGAGCTAACCTAACTAGCACGCTAACCTAACCTCACTTAAATTTTATTTTAACCTTCGATCGCCTCGCACATTATATTCTCCTGATACCAGATTTCTGAGCTAACCTAACTAGCACGCTAACCTAACCTCACTTAAATTTTATTTTAACCTTCGAACTCCTCGCACATTATATTCTCCTGATACCAGATTTCTGAGCTAACCTAACTAGCACGCTAACCTAACCTCACTTAAATTTTATTTTAACCTTCGATCTCCTCGCACAGTATATTCTCCTGATACCAGATTTCTGAGCTAACCTA